>NC_060180.1:35193487-35493487 GCF_021184085.1 Oncorhynchus gorbuscha | reverse complement strand
GGCAGCTGGGAGGTGCTCTTGTTCTCCATGGACTTCAGTGTCCCAGAACTTTTTAGAGTTGGAGCTACAGGATGCAAACTTCTGCCTGAAGAAGCTGGCCTTAGCTTTCCTGACTGACTGCGTGTATTGGTTCCTGACTTCCCTAAACAGTTGCATATCGCGGGGACTATTCGATGCTATTGCAGTCCGCCACAGGATGTTTTTGTGCTGGTCGAGGGCAGTCAGGTCTGGAGTGAACCAAGGGCTGTATCTGTTCTTAGTTCTGCATTTTTTTGAACGGAGCATGCTTATCTAAAATGGTGAGGAAGTTACTTTTAAAGAATGACCAGGCATCCTCAACTGATGGGATGAGGTCAATGTCCTTCCAGGATACCCGGGCCAGGTCGATTAGAAAGGCCTGCTCACAGAAGTGTTTTAGGGAGCGTTTGACAGTGACTCCGTAGCGGATACAGGCAATGAGGCAGTGATCGCTGAGATCCTGGTTGAAGACAGCGGAGGTGTATTTGGAGGGCCAGTTGGTCAGGATGACGTCTATGAGGGTGCCCTTGCTTACAGAGTTAGGGTTGTACCTCGTGGGTTCCTTGATGATTTGTGTGAGATTGAGGGCATCTAGCTTAGATTGTAGGACTGCCGGGGTGTTAAGCATATCCCAGTTTAGGTCACCTAACAGAACAAACTCTGAAGCTAGATGGGGGGCGATCAATTCACAAATGGTGTCCAGGGCACAGCTGGGAGCTGAGGGGGGTCGGTAGTGGGCGGCAACAGTGAGAGACTTATTTCTGGAGAGAGTAATTTTCAAAATTAGTAGTTCGAACTGTTTGGGTATGGACCTGGAAAGTATGACATTACTTTGCAGGCTATCTCTTGCAGGCTTTCGACTCTGTCAATCACCATATTCTTATCGGCAGACTCAGTAGCCTCGGTTTTTCGGATGACTGCCTTGCCTGGTTCACCAATTACTTTGCAGACAGAGTTCAGTTTGTCAAATCGGAGGGCATGCTGTCCGGTCCTCTGGCAGTCTCTATGGGGGTGCCACAGGGTTCAAAAGTTGGGTATGGAAATCTCTGAATTTTTGGTGGCCTTCCTGAGCCAGGATTCAGACATGGCAAGGACATCAGGGTTAGCAGAGTGTGCTAAAGCAGTGCGTAAAACAAACTTAGGGAGGAGGCTTCTGATGTTGACATGCATGAAACCAAGGCTTTTTCGATCACAGAAGTCAGTAAATGAGGGTGCCTGGGGACATGCAGGGCCTGGGTTTACCTCCACATCACCCGCGGAACAGAGAAGGAGTAGTATGAGGGTGCGGCTAAAGGTCGCCTAGAGCGTTGGGGACAGAGAATAAGAGGAGCAGGTTTCTGGGCATGGTAGAATTATATTCAGGGCATAATGCGCAGACAGGGGTATGGTGGGGTGTGGGTACAGCGGAGGTAAGCCCAGGCACTGGGTGATGATGAGAGAGGTTGTATCTCTGGACATGCTGGTTGTAATGGGTGAGGTCACTGCATGTGTGGGAGGTGGGACAAATGAGGTATCAGGGGTATGACGAGTGGAACTAGGGGCTCCATTGTGAACTAAAACAATGATAACTAACCTGAACAACAGTATACAAGGCATATTGACATTTGAGAGAGACATACAGCGAGGCATACAGTAATCACAGGTGTTGAATTGGGAAAGCTAGCTAAAACAGTAGGTGAGACAACAACAGCTAATCAGCTAGCACAACAACAGCAGGTAAAATGGTGTTGACTAGGCAACGGGGCCGACAGATAAAACAAACAAGCAGAATGGAGTACCGTGATTAATGGACAGTCCAGCGTGCATCAGCTATGTAGCCAAGTGATCAGTGTCCAGGGGGCAGCGGTGGATGGGGCAGGGAAGCTGGACTGGCGAGTGTTATCCAGGTTAAAAACTAACAATGACTAAATAGCTTGTAGCAAGTTGGCTGGTTAGCTTCTGGAGGTTCTTGAGTGTGTTCTAAAAATTAAAAATAATTGCGATTCCGTATCACATTGGGTGAGGCAGGTTTCCGGAAGGTATAAACAAATTAAAAATCGGAAAGAGCTAGAAAGTAAATATGGGTCCAGTGAGTGTTTGGGACGCGGCGATGCAGACGGTTAGCAGGCCTGTGCTAACAAGCTAACAGTTAGCAGGCCTGGGGTAAACAAGGTAGCAGTTAGCGGACCAGGGCTAAACAAGCTAGCAGTTAGCAGGCCGAATTAGCAAGCAAGGAGATGGCAAGGGCTAGAGAGTTAGCCTTTGGGGGACGTCGCAATGGGGTGAGTCTGTTTATTCCTCTTCATGCGGTGACATCGATAGACCGGTCGTGGGCCCGGGTATTGTAGCCCAGGAGTATGCTACGGTGGTAAGCACAGGTGCTCTGGCCGGGCTAGCTTCAAGCTAAGTGGGTGGAAACACTAGCCAGGAGTAATCATCCGGGGTTGTGTTTTAGCTATATAGCTAGTTTTGAAGATCCAGCTGAAAAATGTTCCGTTTGTGGTGGGAATCCGGGGATAAAAAAAAAAAAATAGGTCCGTTATGCTCTGGTTAGCGTCGCGTTGTTCGAACTGGCGAGAGCTTTCCGAGCTAAAGGTTAGCTGATGACCGGTTAGCTGAAGACCGCTAGCATAGCTGGTGGTTAGCTGGCTAGCTTCAGTTGAGGGGTTCCGGTTCCGAAGTAAATATAAATACTTTAGGAAAAAAATAGCTACATTGGGTGAGGCGGGTTGCAGGAGAGTATTTGGAAGCTTAGGTTAGCAAAATGTTTTTAAAGATATGCGAAGAAAAATATGTAAAAACGAAAAAGAAACGATATATATACAAGGGACACGACACGACAGGACGACTTACTGCTACGCCATCTTGGAAGATAGGCAGGTTACCTTCGGTTTCTTGTGCACAGGAACTATGGTGGTCTGCTTGAAACATGTAGGTATTACAGACTCGTGCAGGGAGAGGTTGAAATGTCAGTGAAGACACTTGCCACTTGAGTACACATCCTGTTAATCCATCTGGCCCTGTGGCCTTGAATGTTGACCTGTTTAAAGGTCTTGCTCACATCTGCTTTGGAGAGCGTGATCACACAGTCGTGTGGAACAGCTGGTGCTCTCATGTATGATTCAGTGTTGCTCACCTCGAAGCGAGCATAAAAGGCATTTAGCTCATCTGGTAAGTTCACGTCACTGGGCAGCTCGCGGCTGGGGTTCCCTTTAGTCTGCCCCGTAGCACTCACTTCTGTCATCATGAAGTGCTTTGAGAGACTAGTCAAGGATCATATCACCTCCACCCCACCTGATACCCTAGACCCACTCCAATTTGCTTACCGCCTCAATAGGTCCACAGATAACGCAATCGTCATTACGCTGCACACTGCCCAATCCCATCTGGACAAGAGGAATACCTATGTAAGAACGCTGTTCCTTGACTACAGCTCAGCATTTAACACCACAGTACTCTCCAAACTCGTCATTAATCTCGAGACCCTGGATCCTGGACTTTCTGACGGCCGCCACCAGGTGGTGAGGATAGAAAACATCATCCACCCCGCTGATCCTCAACACTGGGGCCCCATAAGGGTGCATTCTCAACCCGCTCCTGTACTCCCTGTTCACCCATGACTGCGTGGCTATGCTCGCCTCCAACCTTCAATCATCAAGTTTGCAGACACTACAGTGGTAGGCTTGATTACCAACAACAATGAGACGGCCTACAGGGAGGAGCTAAGGGCCCTCTGAGTGTGGTGTCAGGAAAATAACTTCTCACTCAACGTCAACAAAACAAAGGAGATGATCGTGGACTTCAGGAAACAGAGGGAGCATCCCCCCATCCACATCGATGGGAGAGTAGTGGAGAAGGTGAAAAGTTAAGTTCCTCTGCGTACACATCATGGACAAACTGAAATGGTCCACCCACACAGACAGCGTGGTGAAGGCGCAACAGCGCCTCTTCAACCTTAGGAGGCTGAAGAAATTTTGCTTGTCACCTACAACACTCACAAACTTTTACAGATGCACAATCGAGAGCATCCTGTCGGGCTGTATCACCGCCTGGTACGGCAACTGCTCTGGCCCACAACCGCAAGGCAATCTAGAGGGTAGTGCGGTCTGCACAACGCATCACCGGGGGCAAACTACCTGCCCTCCAGGACACGTACAGCACCCGATGTCACAGGAAGGCCAAAAAGATCAAGGACAACAACCACCTGAGCCACTGCCTGTTCACCCCGTTATCATCCAAAAGGCGAGGTCAGTACAGGTGCATCAAAGCTGGGACCGAGAGACTGAAAAAACAGCTTCTATCTCAAGGTCATCAGACTGTTAAACGGCAATCACAAACAGAGTGGCTGCTGCAAACACTCAAATCTCTTGCCACTTTAATAAATGAATGAATGGATTTAATAAAGGTATCACTAGTCACTTTAAATTACTTCACTTTAATGTCTACATATCCTACATTACTCATCTCATATGTGTATATACTGTATTCTATACCATCTACTCCATCTTGACTATGCCGCACGGCCATCGCTCATCCATATATTTATATCTACATATTCTTATTCATCCACTTACATTTGTGTCAATAAAGTAGTTGTTGTGAATTTGTTAGATTACTTGTGAGATATTACTGCACTGTCGGACCTAGAAGCACAAGCTTTTCGCTGCACTCGCATTAACAGCTGCTAACCATGTAAATGTGACCAATAACATTTTATTTTATTTGAATAGTTTATATGCCCTGCCACATCCGATGAGCGTCAGAGCCAGTGTAGTAGGATTCGATCTTAGTCCTGTATTGACGCTTTGCCTGTTTGATGGTTCATCTAAGGGCATAGCAGGATTTCTTAAGTGTCCGGATTAGTGTCCCACTCCTTGAAAGTGGCAGCTCTAGCCTTTAGCTCAGTGCGGATGTTGACTGTATTCCGTGGCTTCTGGTTGGGATATGTCCGTACAGTCACTTTGGGGATAACGTTGTCGATACACTTATTGATATAGGTGGTTTACTTCTCAATGCCATTGGATAAATCCCAGAACATATTCTAGTCTGAGCTAGCAAAACAAGGTAAGAAAAAAGGTGTTGAAGTATTTTGTCTTTACAACTGATATTCAACACAACAGTACATTTATGTATTGTTTTGGAATGAATATAACGTGCAGCACTAAATGCATATGTATTTAACACAGTGCCCCTCCAAAATGACATTTGGTTAGTAGAGACCCTACTGAGCATTTCCCACCCCACATTAGCTGAGACAGGTAGAAAAGCTATTTCTACAAGCCAATATGTATCCCACGTACAGTCTTTTACAGTGTATTTCATTGGGGGCTATGGAGGGGTCGGTATCAAAAGCCAGCAGACCCTACTGAGTATTTTTCCACCAGGTAGAAAAGTTCTCTCTTACAGCCCAATATTCTCAACATACCAGTGTCAACATTGTATTTTTTCATTAGTGGTATAAACACATTTTTAAACCATATATTTACATTTACATTTAAGTCATTTAGCAGACGCTCTTATCCAGAGCGACTTACAAATTGGTGCATTCACCTTATGACATCCAGTGGAACAGCCACTTTACAATAGTGCATCTAAATATTTTAAGGGGGGGGTGAGAAGGATTACTTTATCCTATCCTAGGTATTCCTTAAAGAGGTGGGGTTTCAGGTGTCTCCGGAAGGTGGTGATTGACTCCGCTGTCCTGGCGTCGTGAGGGAGTTTGTTCCACCATTGGGGAGCCAGAGCTGCGAACAGTTTTGACTGGGCTGAGCGGGAACTGTACTTCCTCAGTGGTAGGGAGGCGAGCAGGCCAGAGGTGGATGAACGTAGTGCCCTTATTTGGGTGTAGGGCCTGATCAGAGCCTGGAGGTACTGAGGTGCCGTTCCCCTCACAGCTCCGTAGGCAAGCACCATGGTCTTGTAGCGGATGCGAGCTTCAACTGGAAGCCAGTGGAGAGAGCGGAGGAGCGGGGTGACGTGAGAGAACTTGGGAAGGTTGAACACTAGACGGGCTGCGGCGTTCTGGATGAGTTGTAGGGGTTTAATGGCACAGGCAGGGAGCCCAGCCAACAGCGAGTTGCAGTAATCCAGATGGGAGATGACAAGTGCCTGGATTAAGACCTGCGCCGCTTCCTGTGTGAGGCAGGGTCGTACTCTGCGGATGTTGTAGAGCATGAACCTACAGGAACGGGCCACCGCCTTGATGTTAGTTGAGAACGACAGGGTGTTGTCCAGGATCACGCCAAGGTTCTTAGCGCTCTGGGAGGAGGACACAATGGATTTGTCAACCGTGATGGCGAGATCATGGAACGGGCAGTCCTTCCCCGGGAGGAAGAGCAGCTCCGTCTTGCCGAAGTTCAGCTTGAGGTGGTGATCCGTCATCCACACTGATATGTCTGCCAGACATGCAGAGATGCGATTCGCCACCTGGTCATCAGAAGGGGGAAAGGAGAAGATTAGTTGTGTGTCGTCTGCATAGCAATGATAGGAGAGACCGTGTGAGGTTATGACAGAGCCAAGTGACTTGGTGTATAGCGAGAATAGGAGAGGGCCTAGAACAGAGCCCTGGGGGACACCAGTGGTGAGAGCGCGTGGTGAGGAGACAGATTCTCGCCACGCCACCTGGTAGGAGCGACCTGTCAGGTAGGACGCAATCCAAGCGTGGGCCGCGCCGGAGATGCCCAACTCGGAGAGGATGGAGAGGAGGATCTGATGGTTCACAGTATCGAAGGCAGCCGATAGGTCTAGAAGGATGAGAGCAGAGGAGAGAGAGTTAGCTTTAGCGGTGCGGAGCGCCTCCGTGATACAGAGGAGAGCAGTCTCAGTTGAATGACTAGTCTTGACACCTGACTGATTTGGATCAAGAAGGTAATTCTGAGAGATAGCGGGAGAGCTGACCAAGGACGGCACGTTCAAGAGTTTTGGAGAGAAAAGAAAGAAGGGATACTGGTCTGTAGTTGTTGACATCGGAGGGATCGAGTGTAGGTTTTTTCAGAAGGGGTGCAACTCTCGCTCTCTTGAAGACGGAAGGGACATAGCCAGTGGTCAGGGATAAGTTGATGAGCGAGGTGAGATAAGGGAGAAGGTCTCCGGAAATGGTCTGGAGAAGAGAGGAGGGGATAGGGTCGAGCGGGCAGGTTGTTGGGCGGCCGGCCGTCACAAGACGCGAGATTTCATCTGGAGAGAGAGGGGAGAAAGAGGTCAGAGCACAGGGTAGGGCAGTGTGAGCAGAACCAGCGGTGTCGTTTGACTTAGCAAACGAGGATCGGATGTCGTCGACCTTCTTTTCAAAATGGTTGACGAAGTCATCTGCAGAGAGGGAGGAGGGGGAGGGAGGAGGATTCAGGAGGGAGGAGAAGGTGGCAAAGAGCTTCCTAGGGTTAGAGGCAGATGCTTGGAATTTAGAGTGGTAGAAAGTGGCTTTAGCAGCAGAGACAGAGGAGGAAAATGTAGAGAGGAGGGAGTGAAAGGATGCCAGGTCCGCAGGGAGGCGAGTTTTCCTCCATTTCCGCTCGGCTGCCCGGAGCCCTGTTCTGTGAGCTCGCAATGAGTCGTCGAGCCACGGAGCGGGAGGGGAGGACCGAGCCGGCCTGGAAGATAGGGGGCATAGAGAGTCAAAGGATGCAGAAAGGGAGGAGAGGAGGGTTGAGGAGGCAGAATCAGGAGATGGGTTGGAGAAGGTTTGAGCAGAGGGAAGAGATGATAGGATGGAAGAGGAGAGAGTAGCGGGGGAGAGAGAGCGAAGGTTGGGACGGCGCGATACCATCCGAGTAGGGGCAGTGTGGGAAGTGTTGGATGAGAGCGAGAGGGAAAAGGATACAAGGTAGTGGTCGGAGACTTGGAGGGGGAGTTGCAATGAGGTTAGTGGAAAAACAGCATCTAGTAAAGATGAGGTCGAGCGTATTGCCTGCCTTGTGAGTATGGGGGGAAGGTGAGAGGGTGAGGTCAAAAGAGGAGAGGAGTGGAAAGAAGGAGGCAGAGAGGAATGAGTCAAAGGTAGACGTGGGGAGGTTAAAGTCGCCCAGAACTGTGAGAGGTGAGCCGTCCTCAGGAAAGGAGCTTATCAAGGCATCAAGCTCATTGATGAACTCTCCGAGGGGACCTGGAGGGCGATAAATGATAAGGATGTTAAGCTTGAAAGGGCTGGTAACTGTGACAGCATGAAATTCAAAGGAGGCGATAGACAGATGGGTAAGGGGAGAAAGAGAGAATGACCACTTGGGAGAGATAAGGATCCCGATGCCACCACCCCGCTGACCAGAAGCTCTCGGGGTGTGCGAGAACACGTGGGCGGACGAAGAGAGAGCAGTAGGAGTAGCAGTGTTATCTGTGGTGATCCATGTTTCTGTCAGTGCCAAGAAGTCGAGGGACTGGAGGGAGGCATAGGCTGAGATGAACTCTGCCTTGTTGGCTGCAGATCGGCAGTTCCAGAGGCTACCGGAGACCTGGAACTCCACGTGGGTCGTGCGCGCTGGGACCACCAGATTAGGGTGGCAGCGGCCACACGGTGTGGAGCGTTTGTATGGTCTGTGCAGAGGAGAGAACAGGGATAGACAGACACATAGTTGACAGGCTACAGAAGAGGCTACGCTAATGCAAGGAGATTGGAATGACAAGTGGACTACATGTCTCGAATGTTCAGAAAGTTAAGCTTACGTAGCAAGAATCTTATTGACTAAAATGATTCAAATGATACAGTACTGCTGAAGTAGGCTAGCTGGCAGTGGCTGCGTTGTTGACTTTGTAGGCACTGGCACTAATCACTAATCAAGTCGTTCCGTTGAGTGTAATAGTTTCTACAGAGCTGCTATTCGGGGGCTAGCTGGCTAGCTAGCAGTGTTGATTACGTTACGTTGCGTTAAAAGAACGACAATGGCTGGCTAGCTAACCTAGAAAATCGCTCTAGACTACACAATTATCTTTGATACACAGACGGCTATGTAGCTAGCTACGATCAAACAAATCAAACTGTTGTGCTGTAATGAAATGAAATGAAAAATGTGATACTACCTGTGGAGCGAAGCGGAATGCGATATATTTTTTTTAAATGTCATAGATGACTCGTATTTTCTTGTTATCACAATATAAACGCCCATTGATTAAAATTATATCTTTTGAATGATTTATCCACATTCCCACAATGTTGTGAAATGCAGGGTTTTATTTTGAAGGCTTTCTCATTACCATACGAAAGTGACGTCATTGTCTGTGCTGCTGGCAGAATGCTCGTGGGTACTAGTGACTGTTGAAGCCCTGTTCGGGAACTGATGCTGACAGCCGCGCGATCGATGCAAAGGTTACATTTTATCCTAGCATGTTTACTACCCTGCTGAAAAATATGTTTGCAAAATGTGCAAAATTAGATTGACTGCTGTGGCTATGTAGCAGGTGGCTGCTGGTGTATGCAAGTTTGGGTTTTCGGATTTACACGGACGCCCGTGTGTCTACTTGATCTCTTAGCTTGTAAAGTGGCTTAATGAGTGTCCAAAGTAACAGTGGAAGTGGTGGTGGAAGTTTGGAGGCGACGCCATCTTGGTCGCAGCAGCTATCCTCGTCCCCAACGATTTCTCAACAACACATAACGGCGACCGCCAAGAAGGAAGGTAATTCATCAACAATGGCATTCGTCGAAGTCTGTTCGATGGGAAATGCGCATTGTTTCCACTTCTATCGCCCCAATTCGACGGATTTATGGATGTCAATTGATGGCCGAACAGTTAGTCAGTACAGTAGCTAGCCAGCGTTAGCTACTAGCTAGCTTCGATAGGTGTTTGCGCTCAGTTACAGTAGAGCAATGGAGAGCATTAGCAATGGAATATTCAGACAGGAGCAGACCGGTTGAGTGGACAATAAGTAGGAACAGGCTAGACCATACGTAACGTTAGATGACCAAGGAGTTGTCATTTATGTAACTACTTATAGTAGCTAGGTTAGCAATGTTGCAGAGACTAGTCATCACTTGTAGCTAAACAGCTGTGGGTAGTTGAATGCCTTTGGCCTTCTGTCAAACAGCAGGGCTACTACAAGTCTAAACGAATCCAGTGAGTTATCATGCATTCAAACGACTTCTAATGATCAACTAGGAACAACACTTTCCGTTGTTGAAGTTTATAATATGAACTTTGACATCTGAACAGGAACAGACTGTTGTCGGCATCAGAACTAAAGCCCGTGACTCTGTCATCCTGAGAACGGAAGTTTGTCACACAAAGGCTACTTAGCGTGTCACATTTCTTAGTGTTGCTAACTATTCCAATTGGGATGGAAATAACCATGTAGCTAATTATGCTTTGGACCGGGATCAAGATCAGGCCTGGATGTGGTATTCCCGTGTCCTTATTTACACTGCTCGTCAATGTTTTATTACTGCTGTCTGGTTTCTCTTTACTTGAACCTCATAAGGCTGGGTTGTGTGTCAGACATTCCATGTTTTGGTGATTGATGGGGACAAAGTTCACACCCGCAGCTCAGCTGTTGAATCAGAAACTCTTGCTTGTCCAGTAGTGGTCTTACAGCCTAACATTCAGTTTTGACACCTGACACTTGCATGCGAAAGCTTGGTGCTGTCCATAAGGTGTTCACTAAATACATATTATAGAGCATGCAGATAGACACAGACTAAGTAACTGTGTTGTTGATGTGGGAGTGGTGAAATGCACTGCACTCACACAGTTTGCACTTATCCAATGTGCTCTTATCAGAAGTGGGCGGTAGTGTGATGTATCTGATGCAGTTTGCTGTATCCTTACATAGCCATATATAGCTTTATCTTATGTTGTTGTGTAGGCCCCATGGAGGAGCTGCACAGCCTGGACCCTCGCAGGCAGGAGCTTCTGGAGGCCAGGTTCATGGGCGGGGTCAGCGGCAACACAGTAGGGAGCACTGGCAGCACCAGCGGGGGGGCCAAGGTGAAACACGCACAACTCAAAACGATCTCAATCATCAATACTATAACACACATGCATGGTTTTACTCATACCAGACACACTTAAAACGTTTTTGAAAGGCACACACAAAGAGAACACAGCACACTATAACAACTGTGCTTGATTTCTCTGTATATCTAGGGTCTGGCCAACGAGTGCTCCAACAACAGCTATGGCAGTTTGGGCTCCTCCAGTGACAAGGAGTCAGAGGTGAGACGCACGCTATGCAGAGGCGCTGGCAGTGAGGGAGGCCGCTGTCCTAGTTTCAATGATTAGATGTCACACCATGTTACGGACATAGGTGTCTAATTCTCTGGTTTAAGAAAATACACCATTTTGTTTGTGTGGAGACAGAGGGCAGGCATTTTATCTATGTATCCATTTTTATTTTTGGAACAATGGACCATTAATCAGGAGAATTAGATTATCTTTGTTTGTACTTGCATGACCCGCCTCAATCTCTCGCTTTCCTCCCTTTCTCACCCCCTCCTGACTCTCTTTCTGTGGTATCTTTCTCTCCCTAGAACTCTGATATGAAGAGAGGGAGTTCTCCTGCATACTCTGTATGTACTCTTCCTACTGTTCTGTCCCTCCCACCCACAGAAACGCACTCTTTCTTATTGGACACGCGAGTGTCAGAAAAGTGATTTAGTGTTTGTTTATTCTCAGACCCCTGAGAAGAAGCCCTCTGAGTCGTCCAGAGGAAGGAAAAGGAAAGCTGACACCCATTCTGAGAGCAGCCAAGGTATGACGCATACCCAACATAACACTC
This sequence comes from Oncorhynchus gorbuscha, assembly GCF_021184085.1. Taxonomy (NCBI): domain Eukaryota; kingdom Metazoa; phylum Chordata; class Actinopteri; order Salmoniformes; family Salmonidae; genus Oncorhynchus; species Oncorhynchus gorbuscha. The sequence continues at coordinate 35,481,793 of NC_060180.1, read as the reverse complement.
GTGAACTGGAGAGGAAGGATCTGGTCAGGTTTTGAAAGGATTTTTGATTCTGCTTGATTTCACTCACTCGCATCCTCCCTATCCCTATTTGCCCCCCCCCCCCTGTGTTCTTAATGTCACGGGTTATCACTTTCCGTTCAAGAAGGTGACAAAGTGCCGTTATTTCATTTTGTCGTGAGGTCCCTGATGGGAATGTGACAAATGTATAATATTTTTTCTTCATGTTTAAATTACCATGTTTTTATCGGTTTTCCATTAAAAGGTTTAGAATATTTATAAAATGCCACCTGAATTCACAATGCCGCTGCCAGCAACGGTTTGGGTCTCACAGTGCGTTCCCCTTCAGATGTTTAAGCACTTTTACTACCATTACTGTATCTCAATTCCACCTCAAAGTTCCTTCATACTGGACACAGACATAAAAATGGTGTCCACGTGTTCATCTGACTCTGGGGAAGTAGATAAATTGCCTTTGCCAAAATCCTAAAGTAACCCTTCTCAAACTATTGCCATGCAGAGCTTTGGTGCTTACCGCTTGCCTTTCTCTGCCATTTTTCCAACTGTTAACAACGATGACGTGGTGGTGGAGAGTTGACTCCAAAGCCATTGATTCCTCGACTTTCATGTCGACTCCCGGTGCCAACTCCTATTTCTGAGTGTCAAGAGTAGATTCCAATTGGAATCGACTCCTAAGATTCAGTCATTTCGGAACAGAGGGGACTGATTAGTTGCCATACTTCCGAGAACACAAACACTCACATCTTTATTACCGAGCTCGTGGGTGAAAGAAAGAGGCGGGGCACAGTATAGGCAGGTCGGCCAGCAGACCGTCAGTACCGTGCACTAGGCCGATCTATCGGCAATCGAAACCTGTATCCCGCAATTGTTTTGGAATGTCTTGCAACTTCAGTAAAGCACAGCCTATCATCAATGAATAGGCTAGGATATTGAGCGAGATGCAACGCTTCGCTCTCACACACAGTATCTGTGCATGTGCACGAGTTCGCTTCACGCTGTTCTCAGCATGGTAGACGGGGCACCAAACAATACGGCGGGGAAGTGGAGCATCGCGCTTCATCGCTCTTAATTTTTGTGGAAATTGATCCACTATGCTGTTTACTTTCTGCATCTACTTCATATTGCTGAGTCTACCTTTAAATAACAACTTTCCCCCGACCTTTATGGCCTTATCTTCTAGTTTGGTTATAACACGGAAAATAACATGTTGTAATAACTGCACTGTCATTTTAATTTTGTGGGGGGCGGGGAAAACATTTGTGTTTTGGTTTTCACACCCCTAGTCCCTGAGTTGTTCTAACCTCTATCTGCTATGCTGTGTACAGTATGCTGTGTTATGCATTGCTAACCCAGGCTATCGGCTCTCCTCTCCTACAGGGAAGACTTCCACACGGGGGCCCAAGATCAGTGACTACTTTGATGTGAGTGTCCTATAATGTAATTGTTTCAGTCTCCTTGTTCAAATGTAACTGAGTTCTCCATAGCGGTGATAACCTGATTGGGTTGGGGGGGTTTAATGATTGATTAAGCAGATTGTGATTGACTGACAGTCAATTTCACTTCTTGAGGCACTCTGCTATTGCTGGGCTATATGTAGATGATGTCACTTCCCTTTCCTCACCCTGCTATTTCCTGTGTGTAGTTCCATGGGGGGAATGGCTCCAGTCCAGTGAGGGCTCTACCACAGGTCCTCCGCTCACCGCAGAACTCACACCACGGAGCTCACTCTGCACCAGGCTCTATCGTATGTATACACCCACGCTGTAGAAGATTTGTAGGCTCCGGCATTCTATCACATTGTTTAGAACAATGTTGTATGTGTGTTGTCTATAGATCCGACAGAACAGTTCCTCTCCCACCGGTCTGTGTTTTGGCGATCCCCTGATGAACTACAAATCTTGCGCCAGCAAGTGTGTGCAGGTAGGAAAGGGAAAGGGGGTATACCTAGTCAGTTGTACAACTGAATGCATTCAACTGAAATGTGTCTTCAGCATTTAACCCAGCCCCTCTGAATCAGAGAGGGGGGGGGGGGGGCTGCCATAATCGACATCCACGTCTTCCTCGACCAGGGAACAAGACTCTTTCTTTCCTCATACTCTTCTCACATCTACTTCCCTTGCTCCTCACATGTCAAACACCTTTCTCTCCCCAGACGGAGTTGACAGGTCTGAAGCTGGCTGCTCTGGAGAGCAACAAGAGTCTGGACCTGGAGAAGAAAGAGGGACGCATCGATGACCTGCTCAGGGTGAGTTTAGGTGCTAGTTAGGGTACTATAGGGGATATTTCTAGGTTGTGTATTGATCATCTATTGTCGTTGACCGTTTTTCTTGTAGGCTAACTGTGACCTGAGGCGACAGATTGATGAACAGCAGAAACTACTGGAGAAATACAAGGAGAGACTGAACAAATGCATCACCATGAGCAAGAAGCTGCTCATCGAGAAGGTACACAGATAGTTTGTGTTTGAGCTTGTTACTGACGTGTCGGGATGAACTTGCATGTTAACCCGTGTGATGTTTTGTAGAGCACCCAGGAGAAACAGTCGTGCAGAGAGAAGAGCATGCAGGACCGTCTGAGACTGGGTCACTTCACCACCGTAAGACATGGAGCCTCCTACACTGAACAGTGGACCGACGGCTACGCATTCCAGAACCTTGTCAAGTGAGAACACGCACACTTCACAAAGCAACATGTATTTACATTAGGGATGCACATTTTGGTCCATTTTGCTGCCGTCTAACCAACCCTCTTTAACCGGTTAACAGGCGGTTAAATTTGTTCCAAATAGTATGAGGTGACCAACTAAAAATACTTTGTGTGCATACAAGGAACAGACATTTTTTCATTTTAAAGCTTCATTGAAACATGCAACAGTAGCAAGCCAGTCGACTCTCATTCAAACGGCTATGTCATTGAACATACTACTGCTGTAATGAAGCAGCCAAAATGCAATTAGCATGAAAACACTGTTCTAAACAGTGCACCTTATGCGAGCTGCCAGATTTGGAACCGCGATGAACATCTGTTCTTGGCTCCGTACTGTGACCAATACAGTCTCATTTGAGACCGTTTGACTTGGCAGTGTGACAAGTGTTTTATTGGTTGTTAAGGTCGTAAAAATATATATATTTTGGGAAAATGTTCTCTCCGCCAATAAGAGGGGTGTGAACAGTTTTGGAATCGCATGTGTTGCAAGGTGGGAGTTTGTTACTATGTGGATAAATGACCATATCCACTTCGACCTTTGCCACCTAGGTGACTGGACCTGTGTGACTGGGACCTTCACAAATAGTACTTGAGTACCGATGGTGTAGTAGAATTGTATTAAATGTTTCTATAAGGCCAAGGAACGTATCTGAGGTAGCCTTGGCCAATTCTACGCCACTACACGCTCAGCCATGCATTGAACTGTATTTTCTTGCGAACAGTCATTGAGTTATATTATTTGGGTAAGTTATGACTATCAATCTACTCATCACGTTAGGAATAGTAGGCCATCTTAAATAAACCTACAAATGTGATGATGCATGGAATGCAAAAAAATGTCATTAGCTTCTCCAAACTTGAAACGCGCTGCCTATGGCTACAGAAACGCTGCTAGCCGAACACAACAGTCTGGCTGGTGCGCACCTAAATTAAAGGGTAAATCCACACAAATGGTCCCCTGATTAAGCGAGCAGTGTGTCAAGAAGCAGTTTGGCTTGGCAGGGTTGTGTTTCGGAGGACGCATGGCTCTCGACCTTCCTCTCCCAAGTCCGTAAGGGAGTTGCAGCGATGGGAGAAGACTAACTACCAATTGGATATCACGAAATTGAGTGGGGGGGGGTGAAGAACTGGGGGAAATAACTGTTCTCCCCTCTTTGTTTTTGCTGTGGTATCGTTTTGCTATGAAGTATATATTTTTTCTAATTCTACCCTCTGGAGCAGGGGTGTTCATCACTCAGGGATCATCAACCGGATTCAGCTGCGGGAACAATTTTATTTATTGAGCAGATGGTCGGGGGACTGAAACAAAAAGCACAAAATTTGTAGACTGCAAGAAGCCCAAACAGATTTAATATTTAACTAAAACATTTCAGACACACATCACTCTATGCGTGGGAATACTTAAATGAAATTAAAATCACTTGGAGATTTACTGGAGATTTACTGGTGTTTTTACGGTCTTTAATTTATTATTTTCCTCAACTTTGGGGGCCAAAAAAAATCACTTGCCTGTTGGATTGCTGTTCTACCTGATTAATTAATTGCACCCACCTGGTGTTCCAGGTCGAAGTCAGTCCGTGATTAGAGTGGAGCGATGAAAACAAGCAGTGGAACTGGCTTCGAGGTCCAGAGTTGAGTTTGGGGGATCAATAAATACATTTTGCACTTTTATTTGAGGTATATTTTCTTTGCTGTTAGAGTAAATCTATCCAAATCAATTTAAGAACACGGCATGCTAATTTTAAAAAGTCATTATTAGCCTGGTTCTGTATGGGATACAGGCAGGCACCTTATGGGACAGGCCAGGCAAACAAATTGGTGCGACCAAATCGACTGGAAAAAGTTAGCACCAGTGCCACCATTGGAAAAAGTTAGTGTAGAACCCTGTCTGTTTAGAAACTTTGAAAGAGGGGGAATCTCGGGTTAGGGTTGTGCATTTGGCTTCTTGACAAGCGACACAACGTTGATATGCAAACAAATAGAACAGTGGAGGAATGCTGTTTTCATTGTCTTTATGAAATAATTGTATGGTGTGCGCGTGTGATAAGATGCATATTTAATTACGTTATTTCAAATGTATTTCATTAACGGTTAAAATTCCCCAAAATATTTGGGGGGGGTGCTCAAATCAAAAAATCAAATCAAATTTTATTTGTCACATACACATGGTTAGCAGATGTTAATGCGAGTGTAGCGAAATGCTTGTGCTTCTAGTTCCGACAATGCAGTGATAACCAACAAGTAATCTAACTAACAATTCCAAAACTACTGTCTTATACACAGTGTAAGGGGATAAGGAACATGTACATAAGGATATATGAATGAGTGATGGTACAGAGCAGCATACAGTAGATGGTATTGAGTACAGTATATACATATGAGATGAGTGTGTAGACAAAGTAAGCAAAGTGGCATAGTTAAAGTGGCTAGTGATACATGTGTTACATAAGGATGCAGTCGATGTTGTAGAGTACAGTATATACATATGCATATGAGATGAATAATGTAGGGTAAGTAACATTATATAAGGTAGCATTGTTTAAAGTGGCTAGTGATATATTTACATCATTTCCCATCAATTCCCATTATTAAAATGGCTGGAGTTGGGTCAGTGTCAATGACAGTGTGTTGGCAGCAGCCACTCAATGTTAGTGGTGGCTATTTAAGTCTGATGGCCTTGAGATAGAAGCTGTTTTTCAGTCTCTCGGTCCCAGCTTTGATGCACCTGTACTGACCTCGCCTTCTGGATGATAGCGGGGTGAACAGGCAGTGGTTCGGGTGGTTGATGTCCTTGATGATCTTTATGGCCTTCCTGTAACAACGGGTGGTGTAGGTGTCCTGTAGGGCAGGTAGTTTGCCCCTGGTGATGCGTTGTGCAGTCCTCACTACCCTCTGGAGAGCCTTACGGTTGAGGGCGGAGCAGTTGCCGTACCAGGCGGTGATACAGCCCGCCAGGATGCTCTCGATTGTGCATCTGTAGAAGTTTGTGAGTGCTTTTGGTGACAAGCTGAATTTCTTCAGCCTCCTGAGGTTGAAGAGGCGCTGCTGCGCCTTCTTCACGACGCTGTCAGTGTGAGTGGACCAATTCAGTTTGTCTGTGATGTGTATGCCGAGGAACTTAAAACTAGCTACCCTCTCCTCTACTGTTCCATCGATGTGGATAGGGGGGTGTTCCCTCTGCTGTTTCCTGAAGTCCACAATCATCTCCTTAGTTTTGTTGACGTTGAGTGTGAGGTTATTTTCCTGACACCACACTCCGAGGGCCCTCACCTCCTCCCTGTAGGCAGTCTCGTCGTTGTTGGTAATCAAGCCTACCACTGTTGTGTCGTCCGCAAACTTGATGATTGAGTTGGAGGCGTGCGTGGCCACGCAGTCGTGGGTGAACAGGGAGTACAGGAGAGGGCTCAGAACGCACCCTTGTGGGGCCCCCGTGTTGAGGATCAGCGGGGAGGAGATGTTGTTGCCTACCCTCACCACCTGGGGGCGGCCCTTCAGGAAGTCCAGTACCCAGTTGCACAGGGCGGGGTCGAGACCCAGGGTCTCGAGCTTGGAGGGTACTATGGTGTTGAATGCCGAGCTGTAGTCGATGAACAGCATTCTCACATAGGTATTCCTCTTGTCCAGGTGTGTTAGGGCAGTGTGGTTGAGATTGCATCGTCTGTGGACCTATTTGGGCGGTAAGCAAATTGGAGTGGGTCTAGGGTGTCAGGTAGGGTGGAGGTGATATGGGCTCTCCAGAGCATTAATGAAACGATCCACGCTTTTATGTGGATTGACCTTATTACCTTCTAAAAAGCTTAATAACCCTCTTCTCCGTATAGGCAGCAGGAGGGTATCAACCAGCAGAGAGAGGAGATAGAGCGTCAGAGGAAGCTGCTGGCCAAGAGGAAGCCCCCCAATCCCTCCTCCCCCTCCCTCTCCCTAGCAACCACCTCTGAACCCAAACAACGCAAGACCAAGGTCGTCAACGGCAATGACCCCGACCCCTTCCTCAAACCCTCCCTGCCCCAGATGTAAGTGTACGCACACACACTAGTACATACAAGTATGCATGTGTATGGACAGATGCATACACACCAGTGGTGTAATGTACTTAGGTAAAAATACTTAAGTACTACTTAAGTCAGTTTTTTTTGGTATCTGTACTCTTCACTTTACTATTTATAGTTTTGGCTACTTTTACTTCATTACATTCCTAAAGAGAATAATGTACTTTCTGCTCCATACATTTTCCCTGACATCCAAATGTACTCATTACATTTTGAATGCTTAGCAGGACAGGGAAATTGTTTAATTCACACACTTATCAACAGAACATTCCTGGTCATCCCTACTGCCTCTGATCTGGAGGACTCACTAAACACTTTAATTTGTAAATGTCAGTGTTGGGGCGTGCCCCTGGCTATCTAACTTTTTTTTTTAAAGAAAGATTGTTCCGTCTGGTTTGCTTAATATAAGGAATTTGAAATGATTTATACTTTTAATACTTATATTTTAGCAATTAGATTTACTTTTGATACTTACGTATATTTAAAACCAAATACTTTTAGACTTTTACTCGAGCGTCTGCTAAATGACTTAAATGTAAATGTAAATGTACTCAAGTAGGATTTCACTGGGTGACTTTTACTTGAGTCATTTTCTATTAAGGTACCTTTTTTTACTTTTACTCAAGTATGACAATTGGCTTTTTTTTCACCACTGATACACACTCACACTGTTTCGATGTTGGTGCAGTGACTTTAAATCAACCATTTGTTAGGTTGACTCTGGCTGAGTATCACGAACAGGAGGAGATCTTCAAGCTTCGCCTGGGACACCTGAAGAAGGTCCGAGTCAATATGAACACAAACACGTTTATAAAAAAAACTCCACTATGGTCCGAATCCCAAAATGAATACGATTGACTGAGTGACTGTCTCTCAGGAGGAGGCTGAGATCCAGGCAGAGCTGGAGCGGTTAGAGCGGGTGAGGAACCTCCACATCAGAGAGCTGAAGAGGATCAACAACGAGGACAGCTCATCGTAAGTACAGGACAGGAAGAGTCACAATCGTATAGGAACACCTAACCGCTCCACTGTGCCCCGGTGCAAAATCCACCCTGGGACCTACATACCCGTGGGCCATTAGCTATAGTGTTGCTAACTGGCCAGTTCATAGACCACTTTCTAGGCATTTGTAAGATGAAGTTCTTGCAGGGGTCATTTGGCTAAATAAACCCTATATGTTGTCAGAAGGAAATGGTTCAGCTTGTGCTGTATGTCTGTCAGGTTTAAAGACCACCCCACTCTGAACGAGAGGTACCTGCTGCTGTATCTGCTGGGCAGAGGAGGCTTCAGTGAGGTCTATAAGGTACGGATTGACTACTATGTGCTTGGGAATGATTATTAACAGATTCTAGATCCATACGGTACCTATGCTTCTAATGTCTCTCTTCAGGCCTTTGACCTGTTTGAGCAGCGCTACGCAGCCGTTAAAATCCACCAGCTCAACAAGAACTGGAGAGAGGAGAAGAAGGAGAACTACCACAAGTATGTCCCATCTGCTCTCACTGTTATGAGACGCAGGATTCACAACCCACATTGTCCCATCTGCTCTCACTGTTATGAGACACAGGATTCACAACCCACATTGTACCATTTTGGTAAACATTTATTTGACCAGACTTAGAAACACACATTGTTTCCTGTCCCAGACATGCCTGTAGAGAGTATCGGATACACAAACAGCTGGACCATCCCAGAATAGTCAAACTCTACGACTACTTCTCCCTGGATACAGACACGTAAGTTTCTTTTTACCCCAAACCTAGTTCAGTTCTTTCACATCAGTGCAGATAAAGGAGAGGAGATGTGGAAGGAATTTTAGTCCATTGAGATGCCTTTTTAGTTTATTGTTAATGGAATCTTTTGTCCTCTTTTTCTCTTTTTTTCCCCCCCAGGTTCTGTACGGTTTTAGAGTTCTGTGAGGGGAACGACCTGGACTTCTATCTGAAACAGAACAAGCTGATGTCCGAGAAGGAGGCGCGGTCCATCGTCATGCAGATAGTCAACGCCCTGCGATACCTCAACGAGATCAAACCCCCCATCATACACTATGACCTCAAACCAGGTACACACACACACACACACACACACACACAGACTCATGTTTGTGTATGTAACACAGACCTTACGCTCAACTCACGCACTGCCGTTTGTGCAGGTAACATCTTGCTGGTGGATGGGACCGCGTGTGGCGAGATAAAGATTACAGACTTTGGGCTGTCTAAGATCATGGATGATGACAACTATGGAGTGGACGGCATGGACCTCACCTCACAGGGAGCTGGCACATACTGGTGAGACTCATCACACAAACAGTTATATTAAGTGTTTTCTTGGGTATATTGCCTTCCATGTTTTCCCATTCCTCTTGTCCAGGTACCTTCCCCCAGAGTGTTTTGTGGTGGGCAAGGAGCCTCCTAAGATCTCTAACAAGGTGGACGTCTGGTCGATCGGGGTCATCTTCTTCCAGTGCCTCTATGGACGGAAGGTAAGCCCACTTATTATGGCTCCTTTTGAATTGACACTTCTGAAGGTGCGAACATCTGACCCTATTAGTCTATGTTGTGTTTTTTGTCTAACATTGGTTTGTGTGTTCCTGCAGCCGTTTGGCCACAACCAGTCTCAGCAGGATATTCTTCAGGAGAACACCATCCTCAAAGCCACTGAGGTTCAGTTCCCTGCCAAGCCCCAGGCCAGCACAGAGGCCAAGGTGAGACTAGGGCTGTTGCGGTGACCGTATTACCGCCACACCGGCGGTCACGAGTCATGAATGCAGTCAAACTCCACGTGACCGTTTTAGTCACGGTAATTGGGCTTCTCCAAGCTCTGATGCTGCTGATGGTCATTAGTAGCCTCCCAAACTGGCTAACTGCCTGGTACTCGGCACTCTGTTGTCCCTCTAATCACTCTGATATCAATACAAATGTAAGCAGAGTGTGAGTTTCAAGTTTGGGGAAGATCATTTTCACCATAAAAATGAACCTTAATAATAAAAGCATCACATGCATAATCGCATTTGCGTTCACTTTTGATAATGTTTTCCGCTAATGGAACATTTGCGCTTATAGCCTTCTACCATGTGCGCATTGCTGCACTTATAATGTGAAGAAATAGCCTAATAGTTTATCAACATTTGAAGCTAAACGTTCTGATCTATTGCGTCAGCCACATTGCATTAAAAGGTTTTTTTTATGCTAGTGGTTCTATTAATTTGCGATCTATCGCATCCCACAACTGTTCCAGTCAGTTTGGAATATTTCTCGTACCTAATAGAATATGTCGACTTTTGTACTATGGGGGATAGTAGATTGACACAGGCTAGTGCTTTTGCTGTTCGTTAGGCCTACTCATCTTATTGGCTGAAGAAAAGTAAATGTGGACAGTTCACCCAATATCTTCAATATGCACCTCGGAATTGGATAAGGACGTGCACAGTTGTGTCCCTGAAGTGTTTGTCTTCACTTGTAGCCTGTGAGAAAGACCTGATCACATATCGGAGAGCTGATTGAGGATTGCGCAGCACACTTGGGGAGAAGGGCACAACGCAGCACTAGGGTTCATTATGGCCACAAAGGGGATGCAGCTGTAAAATTCGAGGCATTTACAAGCTTGTCAAATTGTGAATGAGACTGAAGTGTGTACAGCCTGCGCAAAAAAAGCTGAGCTCATGCCTTTCAAGTGACTTTTTTTCAAGTCATCATTAGTCTCATCATGCAGCCTTACAATGTATAAAAAAATCTAAACATATAGCCCAACGTTTGTAGAACAACTAAAGTTACATTAACCGCCCAACACAGAATAACCGCATGTGTGCACTCAAGTCGTTTAGAGAAAATATCCTATTCTATTCAGCTGTTTTCAATTGTGTTCTTCATACTGTAAAATAATGCCACGGAATTCTAAGCGAATCTTGACTGCTAAATGAACTAGTGTAGCCCACAGCCATTTGGCATAGCCAGATCAGGGCCTAACATGGGGACAACTAAATGAACTAGTGTAGCCCACAGCCATTTGGCATAGCCAGATCAGGGCCTAACATGGGGACAACTAAATGAACTAGTGTAGCCCACAGCCATTTGGCAAAGCCAGATCAGGGCCTAACATGGGGACAACTAAATGAACTAGTGTAGCCCACAGCCATTTGGCATAGCCAGATCAGGGCCTAACATGGGGACAACTAAATGAACTAGTGTAGCCCACAGCCATTTGGCATAGCCAGATCAGGGCCTAACATGGGGACAACTAAATGAACTAGTGTAGCCCACAGCCATTTGGCATAGCCAGATCAGGGCCTAACATGGGGACAACTAAATGAACTAGTGTAGCCCACAGCCATTTGGCATAGCCAGATCAGGGCCTAACATGGGGACAACTAAATGAACTAGTGTAGCCCACAGCCATTTGGCATAGCCAGATCAGGGCCTAACATGGGGACAACTAAATGCACTAGTGTAGCCCACAGCCATTTGGTATAGCCAGATCAGGGCCTAACATGGGGACAACTAAATGAACTAGTGTAGGCCATTTGGACAACTAAATGAACTAAATGAACTAGCCCACAGCCATTTGGCATAGCCAGATCAGGGCCTAACATGGGGACAACTAAATGAACTAGTGTAGCCCACAGCCATTTGGCATAGCCAGATCAGGGCCTAACATGGGGACAACTAAATGAACTAGTGTAGCCCACAGCCATTTGGCATAGCCAGATCAGGGCCTAACATGGGGACAACTAAATGAACTAGTGTAGCCCACAGCCATTTGGCATAGCCAGATCAGGGCCTAACATGGGGACAACTAAATGAACTAGTGTAGCCCACAGCCATTTGGCATAGCCAGATCAGGGCCTAACATGGGGACAACTAAATGCACTAGTGTAGCCCACAGCCATTTGGTATAGCCAGATCAGGGCCTAACATGGGGACAACTAAATGAACTAGTGTAGCCCACAGCCATTTGGCATAGCCAGATCAGGGCCTAACATGGGGACAACTAAATGAACTAGTGTAGCCCACAGCCATTTGGCATAGCCAGATCAGGGCCTAACATGGGGACAACTAAATGAACTAGTGTAGCCCACAGCCATTTGGCATAGCCAGATCAGGGCCTAACATGGGGACAACTAAATGCACTAGTGTAGCCCACAGCCATTTGGTATAGCCAGATCAGGGCCTAACATGGGGACAACTAAATGAACTAGTGTAGCCCACAGCCATTTGGCATAGCCAGATCAGGGCCTAACATGGGGACAACTGTTCTTCTGTAATAGACTACATTTTCTTCATCGTGCTTCTTTTGGCCTGTCTAAAATAAATACTGGAGATATTGTGACGGTGTAGGCTATATTACATAGATTTATTAGAGTTTTTAAAATGGTTTGTAGTCTGTGGAAGCCAGGTGATGCTAAATGTGTTTACATTACATTACATTTAAGTCATTTAGCAGACGCTCTTATCCAGAGCGACTTACACAATACATGTTTTGTTTGATAAAGTGCGTATTTGTATAAAAAAATCTCATTATACATTGGCACGTTACGTTCACTCGTTCCAAAAACATCCGGTGATATTGCAGAGAGCCACATCATTTGACAGAAATACTCATTATAACTGTCGATGAAAATACAATTGTTAGACATCGTTTATGTTAATTAACGGTCGATTACCGTGAGACTGACCAGTTATGTGCTTGACAATCACCGGCTGAAATTTCGTGACCGCCACGGCCCTAGGTGAGACAGGCTAACAAGCCAAGGAGAATAATACTCAAGTGTTCCTCTGAATTGTACACATATTGGTTGACTTTGACATGTCCTGACGATTGTACATTTCAATGTGACTAGTACAGACAAAGCTTGATAAGCAGATCCTAATTCCATAAACTAACATCCCTCTCTCTCTGTGTGTCAGGCGTTTATCCGACGCTGTCTGGCCTACCGTAAGGAGGATCGATTTGACGTTCACCAGCTGGGCACAGACACGTACCTTCTCCCTCACATGAGACGCTCCAACTCCTCTGGCTCTCTTCAGCCCGCCTCCTCAATCTCCTCCTACTGACGGGCTGATGAACATGACTGACAGGCCCACTGGCCAATCCTGGAGCAGAATTGATCCAAATATGGGAAATGGAGTGGCGTTGGGTATTCTAAATCGCCCGGCCACTGTGAAAATGTGAAGGGATCAGGAACGTGAATTTGTTTGGCTGAATGGAATGAAATGGATTGCACGTTGTGAGACATGGAAAGAGATGAGGGGGAAGGGGGGCGGAAGTGGATACACTTTCCACGTTGCCAAGTAGCTTTGCAGAAACGTTACTGTGTTGTGAACCTAGTTTTGAGTGCGAGATGGGGAGAGAGGTGAGAAAGTTCTGCCCATTGTGCATGCCATTGGACAGGCTGTGCCTGTTGCCGTGAGGACTTAATAGAGTGGGGCTAGGCCACATCCCTTGCTTGTGCTGGACTGGGCTTTTATTGGTAGAGCTGTTGTTAATTGGAATCCCCTCCAGCAACATTTTAAACAGCCTCTCTGCAAAGGACAGAATCCCATTCCCAAATAGACCCCTAGTCTCTTCTATAGAAGGTAGAGTTACTTTTGGGATGTGGCTTAAGTCGCCAAAGCAGATCAGTTGGTTTCACTGACCCACGTTAAACCCTACCATTGGACTAAATTGCACTCGAGATTATTTGGTTTCATGGCCATAGCTTCTTGAAATTGTCCTGGACTTAACTAAGCTTCAGTCTCAGACTGTTGGCCAGAAGTATGCCATCTATGTTCATGAAGTCACATTTTTAGAATCAATAATTAAACCTACTCCTGGATGAATATAATCTGGCTGTGTGAAAGAGGTTGGTTTTGGCGTGTTCCGGTCCTCAATGGATCCATCCCTCAAGGCGCTGCTTGTTCAGGCATGGAAGTCTGTTTTTGTCAGAACAAAATGTAACCATGTGAGGATCAACTGTATCGTAAAGATTGATGTTTCCATACAGGAATCATCTGGGGAAACTCTATGTACATTTCATGTGTAGGAGTGACATATCTGCAGTCTGTCTGTACAGAGGGTCAACACACAGGATTTACTGAACTCTCACCAGTGCCCGTTTGCACCTGTTGTTTTCACAAAGAAATAAAATACAAATGCCTAGAAACATGAAATTATTGAACCTAATTTTTTTTGGTAATATTATCATTCTCGTATTTGTTTTACCTGCTGTTCACCTTTTAATGCTTTATATTATCTGTGGGAAATAACAGGTGCAAACTTTGAGCACATGCAATGGTCTAGTATGTCCGACCGTTGGTTTCCCTCACGTCTCCTTGTTTGTGCTCCGAAAAGGCTTTTTTTTTTGTTGCTGCTGCTATGTAGATGTCGCTTGTAGTTAGTTAAAATCTGTATGATCTGCCTCAGGTACAGATAGTGCAGACCTGTGTGAAGAGGAACACTAGGGCCCCTGAAGTGGATAGCCTACTCTTCAGGGGCCCTACGAAGTGCTTCTGTATGCCAGGTGAACCAATAACTTTGAACTGTTTTACGACCGCAATGTTTATCGTCTGGAAACCATGTGTCATATATAAATATAAGTTGTATGAAACTGTTAATTTGTGAAGGAAAAGCCTAGGTTGATCAGGCTCTGTTCTGTTCAGTAACACTTTGCTTGAACCTCAGTCATAAGGCCTGTGTAACACTGACATATGAGGTGTCCTGAGTTATTGCAGCTGGTTTTAGTCTATGGTATGGCACAGTCATATTGGTCATCTACCGAATGTAAAGTGCTCGAAGTAGAGTTACCTAGTATTCTTTATATTGGAAGACTGTGAGGAGCTCTCAACAGACAACACCTATGCTACAAAAGGGGTTTATATTGAACATCATGGCAGACTTAACAGAGGAGCCCACGCCGATCAACGCCATGTACTGTAAACTGGTTTTATCACTGTCTTATACACACAGCACAGATAAATGTCAAAATTGAAGGGAGGCAATGTCAGGTCCTGTCATTCATATGCAATAAAGATTGCCTTACAAGTCCAACTAAGGCCACCTTTTGGTTTGTGCATATATCTCTCACTCAACACACACGTTTATGTATAACTAGGGCCAGGAGTTCTTCCGGACCCAAGGTCAGATAGTTGTCAGTTGTACCCGATGAGAGAATGGCAGACAGATGCCATTTGTCAAAAGGCTGAGAGACTGAAAAGGGCTTCACCATGTTGCATACGACCCTCTATCCCACTGCTGGCTTGCTTCTGAAGGTAAGCAGGGTTGTTCCCTGGATGGGAGACCGGGTGCTGCTGGAAGTGGTGTTGGGAGGGCTAGTAGGAGGCACCCTTTCCTCTGCTCTAAAAGCAAATATTCCAATGCCCCAGTGCAGTGATTGGGAACATTGCCCTGTGTAGGGTGCCGTCTTTCGGATGGGACGTTAAACCGGTGTCCTGACTAAATTCCCAATCTGGCCCCCATACCATCACGGTCATCCCCAGCTTACAATTGGCTCATTCATCCCCCCTCTCCCCTGTAACTATTCCCCGGGGTATTACTGTAAAGGATGTGTTCTCAGTCAACTTACCTCGTAAAATAAAGATACCCTCGTCAAATCTAAATCAAAGTTGGTCACATGCCGGATACAACAGGTGTAGACTTTTTATTTATTTTACCTTTATTTTATCAGGGAAGACATTGAGATCTAGGTCTCTCAAGTGTGTCCTGCACAATACAACACAAATATAAACTTTGTACACAAAATATACATATGTATACCTCGTGCATTCGGAAAGTATTCACCCCTTTTCAAATTTAGTTAGGTTCCAGCCTTATTTAACAACAAAAAATTCCCTCATCAATCTACACACAATACCCCATAATGACAAAGCAAAAAACCTTTTTCAGAAATTGTAGCTAATTTATTAAAAATAAAGAACTGAAGTATCACATTTACATAAATATTCAGACCCTTTAAGTACTTTGTTTAAGCACCTTTGGCAGCAATCACAGCCTCGAGTCTTCTTGGGAATGTCGCTACATGCTTGGCACACCTGTATTTGGGGAGTTTCTCCCATTCTCTGCAGATCCTCTCAAGGTCTGTCAAGTTGGATGGGGAACAACACTGAACAGCTATTTTCAGGTTCCTCCAGAGATGTTCGATTGGGTTCAAGTCCGGGCTCTGGCTGTGCCACTCAAGGACATTCTGAAACTTGTCCCAAAGCCACTTCTGCGTTGTCTTGGCTGTGTGCTTAGGGTTGTTGTCCTATTGGAAGTTAAACCTTTCCCCAGTCAGTTTTTGAGCACTCTGAAGCAGGTTTTCATCAAGGATTTCTCTACTTTGTTCCGTTCATCTTTCCCTCGATCCTGACTAGTCTCCCAGTACATGCTGCCACCACCATGCTTCACCATAGGGATGGTGCCAGGTTTCCTCCAGACATGATGCTTGACAAACAGGCCAAAGAGTTCAATCTTGGTTCCATCAGACCAGAGAATCTTGTTTCTCATGGTCTGAGAGTCTTTAGGTCCCTTTTGCCAAACACCAAGCGGGCTGTCATGTGCCTTTTACTGAGGAGTGGCTTCCGTCTGGCCATTCTACCATAAAAACTCTACTGAATTTTTTTGTTCGACCTCATGGCTTGGTTTTTGCTCTGACATGCAGTGTCAACTGTGGGACCTTGTATAGACAGGTGTGTGCCTTTTCCAAATCATGTCCAATCAATTGAATTTACCACAGGTGGACTGCAATCAAGTTGCCGAAACGTCTCAAGAATGATCAATGGAAACAAGATGCACCTAAGCTCAATTTCGGATATCATACCAAAGGGTCTGAATACTTATGTAAATAAGGTATTTCTGTTTTTATCATTATCAGTTTTATCAGTTATTATTATTTTTTTTTTTTTCAAATCGTCTGTATGTGACTTTGGTGACCTACAAAATAAATGTGGATTCTTTCGGAATGCTTATATCGTTACCATGACCTGATAAGGATTTGTGTCCCAAATGCTAAAACATTTAGCATTTGGGAACAATGCTGGGGAAACTAAACCGAAGCATGGATTGCTGTCATACCGTGTCCATAGACTTCTTCCAGCAGGGTTGTCAAACTCATTCCAAGGAGGGCTGAGTGTCTGTGGGTTTTTTGTTTTTCCTTTCACTTAAGACAACCAGGCGAGGAGACTTCCTTACTAATCAGTGACCTTAATTCGTCAATCAACTGCAAGGGAGGAGCGAAAACCTGCAAACACTTGGCCCTCCGTGGAATGAGTTTGACGTGGCTTACAGGGTAAGGAAACCAATATGTAATTTGGGAGAACTATCCCTTTAATAATAATAATAATAAGACAAATGTAAAGAAACATGAGGAATAAAATACACAAGAATGAAGCTACATACAGGGAGTACCAGTACCAAATCACTGCAGGGGTAAAAGGTATTTAAGGTATGTATATATGTACAGTGCCTTCAGAAGGTACCATATTCACATCCCTTGACTTTTTCCACATTTTGTCGTGATACAAAGTGTGATCAATTTTTTTTGTTGTCAATGATCGACACAAAATACACTTATGTAAATGTTTATTTATTTCATGGAAAATAAAACTAATACACTATATATACAAAAGTATGGGGACACCCTTTCAAATGAGTGGATTTGGCTATTTCAGCCACACCCGTTGCTGACGGGTGTATAAAACCGAGAACACAGCCATGCAATCTCCAAAGACAAACATTGGCAGTAGAATGGCCTTACTGAAGAGCTCAGTGACTTTAAATGTGGCACTAACATAGGATGCCACCTTTCCAGCAAGTCAGTTCATCAAATTTCTGCCCTACTAGAGCTGACCTGTCATTGTGAAGTGGAAACGTCAAAGAGCAACAACGGCTCAGCTACGAAGTGGTAGGCCACACAAATTCACAGAATGGAACTGCAGAGTGCTGAAGCTTGTAGGACATAAAACTTGTCTGTCCTCGGTTGCAGCACTCACTACCGAGTTCCAAATTGCCTCCAGTAACAACTTCAGCACAATAAATGTTTGTTGACAGCTATATGAAATGGGTTTCCATGGCAGAGCAGCCACACACAAGCCTAAGATCACCATGCACAATGTCAAACGTCAGAGTGGTGTAAAGCTAGCCACCATTTGACTCAGGAGCAGTGGAAACGCGCATTTTGGAGTGATGAATCACGCTTCACCATCTGGCAGTTCGACGGACGAATATCGGTTTTCTGGATGCCAGGAGAATGCTACCTGCCCCAATGCATAGTGTCAACTGTAAAGTTTGGTGGAGGAGGAATCGTTGTCTGGGGCTGTTTTTCATGGTTCAGGATAGGCCCCTTAGTTCCAGTAAAGGGAATTATTATCTCTACAGCATACACTGACATTCTAGATGATTCTCTGCTTCCAACTTTGTGGCAACAGTTTGGGGAAGGCCCTTTCCTGTTTCAGCATGACAATACACCCATGCACAAAATGAGGTCCATATGGTTTGTTGAGATTGGTGTGGAAAAACTTGACTGGCCTGTTCAGAGCCCTGACCTCAATCCCATCGAACACCTTTGGGATTAATTGGAACGTCGACTGCGAGCCAGGCCTATTCGTCCAACACCAGAGCCTAACCTCACTAATGCTCTTGTGGCTGAATGGAAGCAAGTCCCCGAAGCAATTTTCCAACATCTAGTGGGAAGCCTTCCCAGAAGAGTGGAGGCTGTTATGGCAGCCAAGGGGGGCCAACTCCATATTATTGCCCCTGATTTCGTAATGAGATGTTCGACGAGCAGGTGCCCACATACTTTTGCTCATGTAGCGTTTTTTCTTGATTAGAAAACTATTCAACCTCCTGAGTCAATACATGTTACAATTACCTTTGGCAGCTGTGAGTCTTTCTGGGTAAATCTCTTAGAGCGTTGCACATCTGGATTGTACATTATTTATCATTATTATTCAAAAAATTCTTGGTTGGTTGTTGATCATTGCTTGACAGCCATTTTCATGTCTTGCCATCGATTTTCAAGCCAATTTAAGTCAAAATTGTAACTAGGCCACTCAGGAACATTCAATGTTGTCTTGGTAAGCAACTCCAGTGTATATTTGGCCTTGTGTTTTAGGTTATTGTTCTGCTGAAAGGTGAATTTGACTGTTGGAAAGTAGACTGAACCACGTTTTCCTCTAGGATTTTGCCCAGCCCCCACCATGCTTGAAAATATGAAGAGTGGTACTCAGCGATATGTTGTGTTGAATTTGGCCCAAACACTTTGTATTCAGGGACAAACAGTTTGCCCAGTATTACTTTAGTGCATTGTTGCAAACAGGATGCATGTTTTGGAATAATTTTATTCTGTACAGGTTTCCTTCTTTTCTCTCTGACGTTTAGGTAAGTATTGTGGAGTAACTACAATGTTGCTGATCCATCCTCGGTTATCACCTATCACAGCCACTAAACTCTGTGACTGTTTTAAAATCACCTCTCCCTGAGTGGTTATCTTCCCCTATGGCGACTGAATTAGGAAGGGTGCCCGTATCTTTGTAGTGACTGGGGGTATCGATACACCATCCAAAGTGTAATTATTAACTGCAACAAGCTCAATGGGATATTCAATGTCAGCTTTTTTTTACCCATCTACCAATAGGGGCCCTTTCCGAACCATTGGAAAACCTCCCTGGTCTTTGTGCTTTAATCGGTGCTTGGAATTCACTACTTGACTGAGGGACCTTACAGATCCTTGTACTGTATGTGTGGGGTACAGAGGTGGGGTATTCATATACAAATCATCTTAAACACTATTATTGAGTCCGTGTAACTTATTATGTGACTTAAGGACATTTTTACTCCTGAACTTATTAACTCAAGATATTTGAGCTTTTAATTAATTTGTCAACATTTCTAAAAACATAACTCCACTTTGACATTATTGTGACACAAAATCTCAATTTAGTCGATTTCCAACTGTGACAACAAAATATGGAAAAGGTCGAAGGGTGTGAATACTTTCTGAATGCACTGTACATGAAGGCAGGGTAAAGTGACTAGACATCAAGGTAGATAATAATAAGAGTAAAATAAAGAACAGAGTAGCAGCAGCATATGATGAGTGAAAGTGTGTGTATATAATGTGTGTTTGGCGTCAGTATGTGTGTGTGTGTGTGTGTATGCATATGTAGTATGTGTGTGTGTGTGTGTGTGGGGGGGGACTTTTAGTTTTTTGTGTGTGAGTGCATTTATAGTATTGTGAGTGTACATAACGTCACTGCACGACAGGGTCAACGCAGATAGACTGGGTAACCATTTGATAAACAATTTAGCAGTCTTGTGGCTTGGCGGTAGAAGCTGTTTCGGGGTGCATTTTCAAAATGATTCAGTAAAAATGCTTATAGACCATTACATAGATAGTGGAGTAGTTGGAACACTGACCTGTTCACCGGACGTGCTACCTTGTCCCAGACCTGATGTTTCGACTCTCTCTCGCCCTCTATCTACTGCATCTGCTGTCTTGACCTCTGAATGCTCGGCCATGAAAAGCCAACTGACATTTACAGTGCATTGTGGAAGTATTTAGACCCTTGACTTTTTCCACAATTTGTTAAAGTTACAGCCTTATTCTAAAAATGAATTTTAAAAAGTCACAAAAAAATAATAATAATAATAATAAAGTAAGGGAAAGGGAAAGGGGGATACCTTGTCAGTTGTCCAACTCAATGTCTTCAACTGAAATGTGTCTTCCGCATTTAACCCAACCCCTCTGAATCAAATGTCACATTTTCATAAGTATTCAGACCCTTGACTCAGTACTTGGATGAAGCACCTTTGGCAGTGATTACAGCCTTGAGTCTTCTTGGGTCGCCCCAGTCTGAGGTCCTGAGAGCTCTGGAACAGGTTTTCATCAAGGATCTCTCTGTACTTTGCTCTGCTCATCTTTCACTCAATCCTGACAAGTCTCTCAGTCCCTGCCTCTGAAAAACATCCCCATAGCATGATGCTGCCACCAGCATGCTTCACCGTAGGGATGGTGCCAGGTTTCCTCCAGACGTGATACTCAGCATTCAGGCCAAAGAGTTCAAACTTGTTTTCATCAGACCAGATAATCTTGTTTCTCATGGTCTGAGAGTCTTTAGGTGCCCTTTGGCAAACTCCTAGCTGGCTGTCATGTGCCTTTTACTGAGGAGTGGCTTCTGTCCGGCCACTCTACAATAAAGGCATAATTGGTGAATGCTGCAGGGATGGTTGTCCTTCTGGATGGTTCTCCCATCTCACAGAGGAACTCTAGAGCTCTATGAGAGTGACCATCGGGTACTTGGTCACCTCAGTGACCAAGGCCCATCTCCCCCTATTGCTCAGTTTGGCCAGGCGGCCAGCTCTAGGAAGTCTTGTTGGTTCCAAACTTCTTCCATTTAAGAATGATGGAGCCCACTGTGTTCTTGGGGACCTTCAATGCTGCATACATTTTTTGGTAACCCTTCCCCAGATCTGTGACTCTAATCAAGCTCTACGGACAATTACCTTCAAACTCATGGCTTACTTTTTGCTCTGGCATGCACTGACAGGTGTGTGCCTATCCAAATCATGTCCAACCAGTTGAATTTACCACAGGTGAACTCCAATCAAGTTGTAGAAACATCTCAAAGATGATCAATGGAAACAGGATGCAGCTGAGCTCCTTTTCGAGCCTCATAGCAAAGGGTCTAAGTTAATCAATTTTAGAATAAGGCTGTATAACGTAACAAAACAGTCAAGGGGTCTGAATACTTTACGAATGCACTTTACTCCTGAGAAGCTGACCTGTTGCACCTTCTATAACCACTGCTGTTATTATTTGACCCTGCTGGTTTGAACATGTTTAGGCTGGGTTTCTGTATAAGCACTTTGTGACAAATGCCGATGTAAAATACAGTTGACTGATTGAGTAATGCATAAATACATTGAGTTTGCTGACTACATTTTTGAAACAGTCCTTTAATTGAGTCTCCAATATGGGAAAAATGTCATTATTACGTGTGTGATGTATGTGTGTATTCAAAAAGGTAGGCTACATATTTAAAACAGCAATATGGGATATATATTATGGAATATGAGATGGAACTAACCCAGTAATTACTTGCATTGGCAACTGTTTGAATGATCTTTTAAATTAAAGTCATAACCATTTAAATATTATACATGATCATATTTGACAATAGGTTCTAATCATTATAAAAATCCAACCACGACTTTATTTAACATAATGTGATTTTAATCAGATCTGTGCCTTTATAAAGTGCTGAGATGTTTCTTTGTTGCAAGATTGCATTTCTGCCCTATTTCATGGCATCCATATGTAGTCATGGTTACGTGGAATCTCAATCCCTGAAGAGGTTCTAACCGAACTACCACCTGCGAGGCATGTTGCTACCGAACCGACACAAAACAAGTGTGAATAAAGTCAATACAATTAGCTTTTTCCCGAAGCTACTGGGTATAAACATATCACATAATCAGAACACAGTTCACTGGCGACAGTATATTTGTTTTAGAAGAGGTTCAGAGATCAGAGCTTCTCTCCCTATGGCGAATAGAACAGCCTGCGAGGCAACAACCGTGTCCTCCTTGAGAACCCCCTGCCGAACTGCCCTCTTTGTCCAAGAAGATGGCTAAAATAATA
Organism: Oncorhynchus gorbuscha; assembly: GCF_021184085.1. Classification (NCBI taxonomy): domain Eukaryota; kingdom Metazoa; phylum Chordata; class Actinopteri; order Salmoniformes; family Salmonidae; genus Oncorhynchus; species Oncorhynchus gorbuscha. The sequence goes on along the minus strand of NC_060180.1, from coordinate 35,459,407 downwards.
TAGTAGAAGAAATAACTTTACTACATTTATTCACTTGTGGCAGTTATTACAACAAATGTGTTGGCCAACACTACAGGTGTGGTGTTTAACAATCAAATCAATACTAATGTGGGTTACTTAACCAGTTGGACATGGTTTAGTGAACTTAAGTTTACATAAAACGTTCTTATTCAACGAAAAGCATAACCTCCACAGCAGTAGCCTACATTCAGTTAGGTCAAGCATTAACCACCCACGTAGCTTTAACCAGGTAAGTCAACAGAACAAATCCTAAATTAAAGCAACTACCTGGGGAATAGTTACAGGGGAGATGAATGAGCCAATTTCAAATTGGGGATGTTTAGGTGACCAGATTAGGAATTTAGCCAGGACACCAGGGTTAACACCCCTACTCTTACAATAAGTGTCATGGGATCTTTAGTGACCCAAGAGAATCAGTACACCCATTTAACATCCCATCTGAAAGACAGCACCCTACACAGGGCAATATCCCCAATCACTGCCCTGGGATATTATTGGGTGCCTCCTACTGGCTCTCCGACACCACCTCCAGCAGCATCTGGTCTCCCATCCAGGGCCCAACCCTGCTTACCTTCAGAAACAAGCCAGCAGTGGAATGCAGGGTGGTATGCTGCTGGGTACCTGATATTTTTGTGGTGTCGGAGGTGTAACAGTGAGATGTCAAATCTGATGTCTTTGTGGTGTTGGAGGTGTAACAGTGAGATGTCAAATCTGATGTTTTTGTGGTGTTGGAGGTGTAACAGTGAGATGTCAAATCTGACATCTTTGTGGTGTTGGAGGTGTAACAGTGAGATGTCAAATCTGACGTCTTTGTGGTGTTGGAGGTGTAACAGTGAGATGTCAAATCTGATGTTTTTGTGGTGTTGGAGGTGTAACAGTGAGATGTCAAATCTGAAGTTTTTGTGGTGTTGGAGGTGTAACAGTGAGATGTCAAATCTGATGTTTTTGTGGTGTTGGAGGTGTAACAGTGAGATGTCAAATCTGATGTCTTTGTGGTAGGGCCCAGGGGTCTCAAACCCTGTTCCTGGAGAGCTACTATCCTGCTCCAACCCCAATTTTAACTAACCTGGTTCAGTTTATCAACCAGCTAATTAGGATGGGCTATTAGAATCATGTGTGCTAGACTAGGTTTGGGGGGAAAACCTACAGGATACTAGCTCATTGGGGACAGGATTTGAGAGCCCTGGTTTAGGCTGTCTAGAAATAATGATGCGCAAATTCATTGGCGACGTGTCATTCAGGGCAGGTGGGCAGCCACACCTGTTTTGAGCCCCACCTGTTTTGTATGTTATTTTGGCATTAGTGACATATCAGTTTGCAAACAATGTAAAAAAAAAATAGAGAATTATAAAGCCGCATACAAATGTGGTCTCTTTTTTGCTTTCTTGAATAAGATGGCTCCAAAATGCAGGTGTTTCAGCCTAGCTTAGTGCTTTCTGTGGTGTTGGGGCAGCCAGCTGAAAATACGGAGCGTAGGGGTTGGTAATGTTCTCTAGTTGCTCTGTGATTGGCTCAGAGTTCTGTCACTCATGGGGACACTACATCACTGCAAAATCTGTGGGTAGAGCTCGAAAATTCAAGCCCCTTGGGTGCTGCCATCGACTTACATTATAAATGCCCGTTCAAGAAGGCTCAAGGTCATTGGCCACAGATAAAATGACATCAGATCACATTATATTTACCGTAGCTTTGATTGCACTGCTCATGTCAACATTATACTTTCAAAATCTTAGCTAGCAAGCTAGACAAGCACTCATCATCATGAATCAAGTCGTCAATCTATTGGTAAATACTTTTCAATCCTTGTCATATGAAGATAAGTTATAGATAAAACGTGTCTGTGCTCATCGGCCTTTGGACATAAACATGACACAACAAGTTGGAAATCTCAAATTCAACAATGAGACAAGATGCGACTGCAGCCTCTGGTTCCATCCGTCAGGCTGTGTTTAGCCGGCCGTTTTTTAGACCCATTCAGCGCACAATTCGTGATATCCAATTGGGATAGGGGGATTCTGCTGGGATTCTGCTGCATTCAAAACAACTGGAAACTCTGAACTAGGAAATCTCAGACTTCAGTGAGTTCAAGACAAATTGTAACTCTGGAAAAAAAAACTAGTTCAGACTGGGAAAATAATTTTGAATGGTCATCCAACTCCGAATTCAAAATCGGGAACTCTGGCCTCTTTCTAGAGCCCACAAGAAGGACCGCCACGCCACCTTCCTGTTCAAGTGAGCAGAGTACAACAAGATGAGTCCAAAAATGTATTGTATGGTTCTGCATAAATGATGTAATACGGAAGGGAGATATGTATACTGTAGCCAAGAAAGTAATACTAAGTGTATGTTGTGTATTAAGCTGTTAGTAGCCCATGTGCCTCACCTAAATAATTCGGTCCCTTTCCCCCCTCATAATTTAGCCTACTGTTCTGAGTTGGTGGTGCACATGTAGCCTATAGCCTGTTTTAGAGTAATGTAATCATCAAATATTGTAAGAGCTTTCATTGTCTGCTTTTACGCCCCCTTTATTTATTGGTGTACAGGGAGAACACCGTGAGAACGGCTCACACTTTAAAAGGAAGGAAATGAGTCTGAATGAACTGTTTCCCTGCCAGACAAGGCTCCGCTGATAGCCAGGTGTAGCATGGTGCTGAAAAGAAAGCTTCGCTGTTGGGAGCGCTTTATGCAGGCCATGACAGTTTGTGGGCACCGTTTGTCACTGTTATAGTTCAATGAATGTATTGTTTAGTATTGTGTTGTGTAGTGGCTTTGCTGGCATGCAAAGCCACTACACAACCAGATCCGGGTGAAGGCTGTGTTGGATTTCTCTTCATGCAACTCAGTGCAACCAATGGAAATGTTCGCTTTAGGCAATAATGCCTGGACCTGCTTGTGGACTTGAGAGCTAACGGAGTTCCACCTCCGGCACAAGCAAAACATCTGCAATGCGGATGTCGGCTAAAGCATATCTGATTGAATCGGCCCCTGGGTGTGAGTCCCACACCCATCCAATGAGGTATACCATCACAGCTGAGTGAGTTCCAAGTCAGTGTCTTCATACCTGTCTGGGACGCATGCGAGTTAAGGTTCGAATCCAAGGACTTGGGCCCGGTTTCACAAAAGTATCTTAAGGCTAAGTTTAAGGTTCTAACTTCTAACAATGAACGTATCCTTACGATGCCTTTGGGAAACTGGCCCTCGCTCGGTGTCTGCGCTGGCGACCACTTATCTCCCAACAACAGCTGTCTATTGATGTTATTTTACTACTCTACCATAATCCATGTTGTCTTTTCTTGACCTAAATCCACTTGCTGTGCAAAACATCCAATGGAACGCAGACAGGGGAGGTACACTCGGTTCATGCGTCAATATCTTGCAATAATACAGATAAAGTTGTGGTTTCTTCATGAGTTTTTAGGCTATACTTTTTCAAATGCAATGGCTATTGTCTAGTTGTTATTGTGTAGCTACACCGAACAAAAAATATAAACGCAACATGCAACAATTTTACCGAGTTACAGTTCATATAAGGAAATCAGTCAATTGAAATAAATTAATTCATCGATGAATTTCACATGACTGGGAATACAGAATCTGTTGGTCACAGATACCTTTTAAAAAAGGTAGGGGCATGGATCAGCAAACCAGTCAGTATCTGGTATGACCACCATTTGCCTTATGCAGCGCAGCATCTCCTTCACAAAGAGTTGATCAGGCTTGGGAATGTTGTCCCGCTCCTCTTCAATGGCTGTGCGAAGTTGCTGGATATTGATGGGAACTGGAACACACTGTCGTACAAGTCAATCCGGAGCATCCCAAACATGCTCAACAGGTTACATGTCTTGTGAGTATGCAGGCCATGGAAGAACTGGGACATTTTCAGATTCCAGGAATTGTGTACAGATCTTTGCGACATGGGGCCGTGCATTATCATGCTGAAACATGAAGTGATGGCGGTGGATGAATGGCACGACAATAGGCCTCAGGATCTCGTCACGGTATATCTGTGCATTCAAATTGCCATTGATAAAAAATGATTTTGTTAATTGTCCATAGCTTATGCTTGCCCATACCATAATCCCACCTCCACTATGGGGCACTGTGTTTCATAACGTTGAGACCAGCAAACTGCTCGCATGCATGACGCCAAACAAGCTGTTTGCAAACTGTCTGGTACAGTTCAAAACGGGATTCATCAATGAAGAGCACACTTCTCCAGAATGCCAGTGGCCATCAAAAGGGAGCATTTGCCCACTGAAGTCCGTTACGATGCCGAACTGCAGTCAGGTCAAGACCTTGAATGAGCATCCCTGAGATGGTTTCTGACCGTTTGTGCAGAAATTCTTCAGTTGTGCAAACCCACATTTTCATCAGCTGTCCGACTGGCTGGTCTCAGACGATCCCGCAGGAGAAAAAGATGGTTGTGGAGGTCATGGCCTGGTGTGGTTTCAATGGTCTGCGGTTGTGAGGCCAGTTGAATGTACTGACAAAATCTCTAAAACGACGTTGGAAGCAGCTTATGGTAGAGAACATTAAATTCTCGGGCAACAGCTCTGGTGGACGTTCCTGCAGTCTGCATGCCAATTGCACTCTCACACAAAATGTAAGACATCTATGGCCTTGTGTTGTGACAAAACTGCACATTTTAGTAGCCTTTTGTCCCCAGTACAAGGTGCACCTGTGTGATCATGCTTTTTTATTGAGCATCTTGATATGCCACACCTGTCAGGTGGATTGATTATCTTGGCAAAGACAAAATGCTCACAAACAGGGATATAAATCATTTTGTGCACAAAATTTGAGAAATTAGCTTTTTTTCCTGTATGGAACATTACTGGGTTGTTTTATTTCAGCTCATGAAACATGCAACCAACACTTCACATGTTGGGTTCATATTTTTCTTCAGGGTACATTTTAAGCAGACAATGGAACATGCAAGGCCACAAACTTAACAAGTAAGCTATTCTATAAAATGTTAAACATTTTTAAAGTCAACAAAAGTGCATCTTTTTTAAAAACAATATAAAAAAAAACACACAAATAAAATGTGTAAAATTCCATTGGCTTTATTGCTCGAGTATGTATGCACAGGACGTTAACATAAAGTTGGAACACAGTGCCCTCATTTGGTTGAACAGCCCCACTGCGCCTTCTATTTCCAACCATCTGGCCATGCCAGAGGACAGTACCAAATACTTTATAAACTGGGTGGTTCGAGCCCTGAATGCTGATTGGCTGAAAGCCATGGTATATCAGACCATATACCATGGGTATGACAAAACATTATGTTGGTAATCAGTTCATAATAGCAATAAGACAACTTGGGGATTTGTGGTATAAGGCTAATATACCAGGGCTAAGGGCTGTACCCAGGCACTCCGCGTTGTGTCATACTTAAGAACAGCCCTTAGCCGTGGTATATTGTCAAAATATATCACACTCCCTCATGCCTTACTGTTTGACTAACTAAACCCAAGAGTCCACAGCATGTCATTTCCAATGGGAGCAAATTAATCATAGTGGGCAGAGCCAAGCAAGAGCTAGAAAGATCCTATTGGCGTGTTCTAGCATGTTTTTGCATATTACCATTAAGGAACGTCTACTCTGAAGTGTGTGTGTGCAATAACTCAATTCGTCCTTGCATTCCTGAACAACTCCTATTTTTAAAAACTTTTGCAAAGGGTAGTTAGTCCACTCTGTAACATATTCGAGTTTTGGGAACAGAACGGTATTGAGATCAAAAGTTTAAAAATCAATGAGAAAATGTGCATAATGTCAGCCAGAATCCATCTCCTCTCACTGCTGGACACTGGGCTTCCTCTCATCACCATATTTGGAGTTGAGAGGAAATGCCAACGGGATGCTTCCGATTTATACATACCGTGAAACATTTGGCTCATTGTTCTATCCCGGATGGTACTACAGCGCATAACAGATATGATTTTAACCAGATACCCTACCCCAGCCACAAATGGTTCATGTTCATAGTTCTGACGATATCTCAATTTTGGTCACGTCTTGTATAGACATCTAGTAATTAGCACCCTCGAGGGTTTAGAGTTTTGTTTAAACTAACAATGCATAGAAATGTATTAATAGGTACAAGCATGCATGCATACCTGATGATTTCAACACACAAATGTGGCATAAAATAATGCAGATTTCATTCTTTAAAGCAGCAATCAGCAGTTGAAACAAACCGTACTCCCTGCCCCGGTTTCGGTAAAAAGCTTAGGGATGGGGATAGAGAAATGCAAGGACTGAACATCCATGATATCAAAATTAGTTTTAGGCATGTTTTGTGTTTGTTCACATCTACTTTGTTTACCAACATTGGCGTAAAACAAGCTTATATCTTGGGGTAGAATGGGGCTCAAGAATTAATTGGTACATATAAATAATTTATAAGAAATGCAGATTGCCCCTTTAACAGAAACAATCTACAGTAAGCAATTTAACTGAAATTAATATATGAAGAAATGTCTAACTAAAGACATTTCTGGGTTTACTAAAGGGTTGGGAGGTTATAAAAAAAAGCTGATATACAGAAGAGATTTTGAATGAAACTGAGGCCGGGTGGGACAGACAGGCTGGTAGGGCTACTCTGCTTCTAGCCACTGCCACTCCTTCATCCCATCTGTCCATCATTCATTCCTCTGCTCCACGTTTCCAACTGACTACCTTCTTTGTGCGCCAGCCTCACTGCTGGAAATATGCTTCTCTCCCTCCTGGCTAAATAAATAGAGGGTGAAAGAGAGAGAGAAGGAGACAGAGAAACTGGCAGGTTTGGTTCTGGGTCTGAGACTCTTCCTGTGTTACGACGACGACGTCTCCGTGGAAGCCTGTGATTCCGTGGGGGAGGTTCCCGAGGCGACAGCTGATTCGGTGGCAGTAGAGGGAACTGTGGCATCAGGGAGGGTCTGCTTCTCTGGGGCGACTGTTGGAAGGGTGAGGGAAGTGAGGTCGACCGGGGGAAAAGATGTTACCCCTGGGGGCAGGAGTGGTAGCTGGGACAGCATGGTGGGCATGGGGGGGAGGGGGGCAAGACCGGGCAGGTTCAGAGGAGGGAGGGGGGCGAGTGGAGGGAAACCTGCAATGGAGCGGGGAGAAGAGAGAGATCTGTTAGTGAACACAGGAACATGTACACTAATACATAATGTTAACATTGGGTTACCGTCCCCAGGGGTTAACAATAGTTGCTAACATTAGCTGCTGGTAGTATAAACCCGCTGTTCCAGGTGGCGGTAGCCCATTAATACCTGCTAACGACACAGCGCTGAGGTCTGGTAGTGCGCCGAGGTTGGTGAGGTTTGGAAGTAGGGAGAAGCTGCCCGGGATAGGCATCAGACCTACAATAGTACACGAATAAACATATATATTTAGTTAGTGTAGAAAAGTGCATGATTTGATCGTTTCAATTTGATCATATAACAAAATTCTGAGGAGAAACGTGTGCTGACCTGGTAGCGTGGTGGCGGGGTTGAAGGTCGTGGAGGCAGGGTTTAGGGGACTCAGGGAGGGGCTGATAGAGGTGGGCAGCAGGGGAACAGTGGGGAGACCTGGGTGAGAAAGACGAGCCGTCAGCAGGGTTGGGGTCAATTCCATTTCAATTCCAGTGAATTCCAAACACTGAAACTCCAATTCTCTTCAATGCTTTCAATTAGGAAAGTAGAATTGGGTTTACTTTCTGAATTTAAATGGAATTGACCTCAACCCTAGCCATCAGAACAAAAATGCATTGGAGAGAGAGGATATTTTTTGACCATCCATAGCATTGACTGAGATCATTAATTTCCAATGGGAGTTTGATAGGAACAGGGAGGCCATTTGGAGCAAAGTGAAAAATTATAAGTTTAACCCTGGTGTCACATTCCATTTCATAACACTTTGTGACCATAATATGTTGCGAGACAGCGAAAGAGTAAGAGAGATGAGGTACCTGTCTGAAACTCGCTTGGGATAGTGGGCGGGGCTGAGCTGATTGACAGGCCGGACAGCGAATCCTCAAGCCCCGTGGGGACAGAAGGCAAAACAGGCGGAGGGGTTACAGCTGACAGCTGAACCTGAGTGGGGGAGAGAAATAAAGAGATGAGAGAGGGGGGAGGGAGGAATAGAGAAATATGAGAGAGGGGCGGTTGATGAACAGGTAAGGTCAAGTGCATTTAAACAAGTAATTACTCATTTGAATGAACATCTTTCCTCTCTGACGTGCCTGTCTGCATTGGGAGGGACATTCTGACATAATGAGCCTCTCATAGCCTTCCCTGATGAGGGGGTGGAGGGAAAGCATGCAAATAAGCAAAGGACACTTCAAATCGATGGGATACTATTATGAGGCTGAGACTAAAGCTAGTGTGGGTACTGTAGACTTGGTCTGGTCATTTCAGCCCTCTAGTTCCAAAAAAAAGGATGACAAAAAAAAAAGCATAAAGTGACTGATTGTCTACTGACTGTCCAGGCAGTTCTAGTTGTTCTGATTCTTGGGTCAAGTTCTGGGTTGATACTAACCTGAGTAAATCCATCCTTGAGCGGGCTGATGGGCTCACCACTGGGAATAGGACCTGGAAAACAGATTTTCTTCCCCTCTTCAAATGGTCGGGTGGGAATTCTGTGCAGGTATCCATATCCTATCCCACATCCCAGACTGGAACAAGAGAACAGTAGATGATGTCACTTGTCAGACTGAGGTGTGTGTGTGTGTGTGTGTGTGTGTGTTACCTGCCCTCCCCTCCCCAGGCACTGTTCGGGGTGATGACCACCTCTCTGCAGTTGTCTGTGTCTGTGTTATAGACATACAGCTTCAGCCCCTTCCCTTCATGGGTCTCTATCAGAGAAAAGAGGTCCTCCGACTGAGAGAGAGAGGTGGAAGAGGTAAACGTCAATGAATTATATCCAAATGCTTATTGGCTAGTTTGTGAAGCGCGCAGTCTTTACTCCTAGAATAGAATGTATGGTGTAGTTTTGTCACTATACGCACCTCGTTCATAACGGTGTCGGCTCCTATGATGTAATCAGTGTGAGGCCGCAAGCCAGCCAGGGCTGCTGGAGAGTTAGGCTCCACCTCCTGAGAAAGAGAGCGATACCAAGAATTACACCTGCCTGGTGTAAATTAATTGGGCACACCTTTTTTGGCTACTGGCTACTCACCAGCACGTGCCAGATGTTCTCATTGGCTCCCTCGAAGCTGCAGAAGCGTATGGAGACTCCCAGCAGGCCCTGGCCACCCCAGAGGTTGCTAGGGATGACGGTGGACTCCCTGAGCTCCAGGGTCTTAGAGGAGTAGACCAGCATCCTGACCGGCTTCTCCACACTGGCTTTCAATAGGTCCTTCAGGGTGTCATTGTCCTTGTTCTGAAACAGAGACAGGATAAATTATAGAATTAGAATGAGTAGAACAGACATCCATTAGAGCCAGGATGGGCAATTGGCGGCACTCTCCTTTTGTAGGCCCGCGGACCAATTAAAACTTACTGTTGAGAGCTAGAATAATACAATACACGAGGTGCAACTTAGAAATGTGGTTGTGCATCAGCACATTGGTAAATTAATCTACCGGGGTGGGGCCAATTGATCATCAGTTATTATCATATTAAAAAATTAAGACATTTGCATCCACCCTATGGCAAAATGTGTAGAATTGCAGGAAGTGAACTTTAAAATGTAAAAATTTTTCTACTTCACTGTCACAAGGGGGCAGCTAAAATATATATATATATTTTTTTTTTGGGGGGGGGTATGGATGTGGGTATGATGAGGAGTTCTGTTTTTTTTGTTGTGGCACACAACCCAACCGAAGTTAGTGTGTGTTGAACATGCTTATTCAATAGCTTGTCTACGCATACCAGTCTTTCATTGTTGATGGAGACGATGAAGTCAAAGAAAGGCTCCAGTCCTGCCCGGTGTCCCGGAGAGTTCTCCTGAACCTTGGGAGAAGACAGAGACATCATGACTTGTAACAACTGTATTTTGAGATTGAAAGGGAGCAGCTGGAACAAGGCTTGAGCAAGGAGCAGTTACCGGGTATTCACACTACTGCCTGTACCATGAGGTCCAGTCTTCTTAGCAGAGGTTAGGGAGCTTCACATCACCTTTGAATATTTAGCAGTAGCCTTAGAATTAAACAGGTATTTATTACGAGCTTCACCTGTAATACCCGAAGGTTGTCTATCTCAAGACCAAATAGATGCTTGTCACATCAACATATTGACGTCTGAACATGGAGGTCTATACATGCAGGTGTTCAGACAAATGTGTAGAAAGAGGCATGATACTGTGATGCTGTGAGGATTCTATCAGCAACGTAGCTGCCCCTATAAAAGCTATGGTTTCGACAACTAGCTAGCGTTGAGCTGGCTAGCTCATTCAAACCCCATTCGTGTCTGTCTGGTTGTTTTTACAGCTAACCTTGTTTGCTAAACAATATAATGCAACCAATAAAATAAAATGCCTTTCAAATGTTTGCCTTGCACAATTCCAAAATGCCCCTGTAGCAAATGCTGGGGAAAATAGCGTTAACACTGCTTATTAGTATTTGCTACATGTAGGCCAGAATGTGATCCCCGGCCTCTATTTGACCGTGAGGCAACAATTGCAGTATTATGCGGATTCTTGCTAGCGAGCTAACATTCTTTGCAGACATAAAAAATTTAAAAAAACACATAGCTACCCGAAGAACATGGTAGCCTTCGGATCCTCCACCCGGTATCTCGACACTCTGCAATCCCCCCATGACACCCCTACTATATATCGTATTTATTGTGAGATATTTTCCTGCTTCGGTAATATTGCTACCCGCTACACGTCACCCACTCTGCCAGTTGAGCGCTTGTGTTGTTACGTGGCAGACCACCAGAAAACAAGGCTGATGGGAGTTTTCCCTAGCCACAGATCTGGAATCGGTTTATCCACCCCAAATTCGAACTTGTTCACTAGTGGGGGGAAAATGCAAAACTGACATAAGATCAGTGTGTTGGGGCAAGTGTAGGCTGGTGACGTGCTCAGGGTGTAGTTCTTCAGGTGCTGCTTTTTAATTGTGATATATGATATTGGTATAAATATACGGATATTATTATATTGATATATTACATTATATTGATATGAATCATAGAAAATAACAAGTATATATGCTGTGAAATGTTCACCTTTTAGATTGATAGTGAATCTAAACTGTCACCGATAAAATACACTACAACAATGTAATATTATAAACCTTTAATCATAAAAGAAGTTATTTTATAGCTTTTCATGGTTCTACAACTAGACTATGCTACCAGTGTAATCATTCACTTAGTCACTTTCTGGTGTGTTAACGTGTAATTGTTGGAAAGACTCTCAGGGTCGTTCCACCTTAAAAAGCACAAGAAAGAAGATTTCGACACCTACCATCTTAGATTGTTCTGAAATCAATTCTGTAGTTATCTGTAGTAACATTTGATTAGCATTCCTAAAACATTTCTTTGTTATAATTTCTAATGTTATATCTGATAAATTAAGCTAATTAATTGCACCCAAATTGGTGTTTTTAATTTATAGGATTCAGATAATATTGAATAAATATAGAACCCAACATGAGGAATCCCCCAAAAATATCAAAAGCCACCCTCGGACTCCCCACGTCCCACACAGACTCTGTCCCTTCCAACAGTGAAACAAACTGCCTGTGGTTTAAATATTTTGCTCGTATGAAGTTTACCACTTCAGTGATTTCCAACCTCTCCTTGTCCCAGTCTGTAATCCCCACGTTTTAAGATGACCACCATCATTCCTGTTCCCAAGAACTCAAAGGAGTCATGCCATAATGGCTACCACCTTGTAGCACTCACATCTGAGGCTGGTTATTTTTTTACATTTATTTCACCTTTATTTAACTAGGCAAGTCAGTTAAAGAACCAATTCTTATTTTCAATGACGGCCTAGGAACAATGGGTTAACTGCCTGTTCAGGGGCAGAACGACAGATTTGTACCTTGTCAGCTCGGGGATTTGAACTTGCAACCTTCCGGTTACTAGTTCAACGCTCTAACCACTAGGCAACCCTTAGCCTACAATTTCCATGCCCCCCCTATCCGTCTGTTTAAGTTAGAGCATGGGCTGTGTCTCAATCCACCACGTCTGCCGATATCGTCGTTCTTCATCTGCGGTAAAAGGTGGCAGAGCTAGAGCGTAGTTTGTCAGACCATGAGACATAGCGAAAATCGGTCTTCTCACGAAAACATCTGTAGCGTTCGAACGGTTTGGGCTACACCCTAATATAGCTAAGAACCCTGGGACATGAATGCCTTCCTCTGCAACTGGATACTGGACTTCCTGACAGGCCGACCCCAGGTGGTGAGAGTAGGCAACATCACCTCTGCCACGCTGACCCTCAACACGGGGGCCCCACGGGGGTGTGTGCTTAGTCCCCTCCTGTACTCCCTGTTCACGCATGACTGCGTCGTTGCTCACGACTCCAACACCATCATTAAGTTTGCTGACGACACGATGGTGGTAGGCCTGATCACCAACAAAGATGAGACAGCCTATAGCGAGGAGGTCAGAGACCTAGAGTAGTGTGGTTCCAATGTCAGCAAGACAAAGGAGCTGATCGTGGACTACAGGAAATGGAGTGTCGAGCATGTACCCATTTACATCAACGGGGCTGTAGTGGAACTGGTTAAGAGCTTCAAGTTCCTCGGTGTCCACCACACTAAGGATCTATCATGGTCCATACACACCAACACAGTTGTGAAGAGGGCACAACAATGCATCGTCCCCCTCAGGAGGCTGAAATCTGCACCATTGAAGGCATCTTGACTGGCAACTGCTTGGCATCCGACCACAAGGGCACCACAGAGCCCTCAGATCCTCAAAAGGTTCTACATCTGCACCATTGAAGGCATCTTAACTTGCTGCATCACTGCTTGGAATGGCAAGTTTTTGGAATCTGACCTCAAGGTGCTACAGAGGGTAAGGCTCTCTCATGGTCTATACACACTAGCCTAAAATAGTTAAATACTTAACCAAATAGCTACCCGGACTACCTGCATTGACCCATTTTGCGTCAACCTTTTTGGCTCATCAAATACGCTGCTGCTACTGTCTATTATCTATCCTGTTGCCTAGTCACTTTATTCTAAGTTATACAGTGTATTCGGAAAGTATTCAGACCCCTTGACTTTTCGCACGTTATGTTACATTACAACCTTGTTCTAAAATGGATTCAATCGTTTTGTTCCCCCTCATCAATCTACACACAATACCCCATAATGGAACACAAGCAAAACATTTTTAGAAATGTATTCAGACACTTTTCTTGTATTTCACCCCCTTTTTCGATCTTGTCTCGTCGCTGCAACTCCCCCCAACAGGCTTGGGAAAGGTGACCCTCCAAACCGCGCTTCTTAACACCCACCCACACCAATGTGTTGGAGGAAACACAGTTCAACTGATGATCAAAGTCAGCCTGCATTTGCCCGGCCCGCCACAAGAGCACAATGAGCCAAGTAAAGCCCCCCAAGCCAAACCCTCCCCTAATCTAGACAATTGTATACCGCCCTGTGGGACTCCTGGTCACGGCCGGTTGTGAAACAGCCTGGGGTCTGTAGTGACCGCTGTGCCACTCAGGAGACTGTATTCAGGCCCTTTACTCTTCATCTGCACCATTTATTCTAAAAAGCACCTTTGGCAGCGATTACAGCCTCAAGTCTTCTTGGGTACGACGCTACAAGCTTGGCACACCTATATTTGGGGAGTTTCTCCCGTTCTTCTCTGCAGATCCTCTAAAGCTCTGTCAGGTTGGATGGGGAGTTTCGCTGCACAGCTATTTTCAGATCTCTCTAGAGATGTAGCCAAGTTATCCTTACTCATTGTGTATTTATTATATCTGTTATTATTACTACGTGTTATTACTTTTCTATTATTTCTCTGTTTTCTCTCTCTATGCCTTGTTTGGAAGGGCCGGTAAGCAAGTATTTCACTGTTTAGTCTACACCTGCTGTTTACGAAGCATGTGACGAACACAATTTGATTTGGCAGGTACATTTATTAACACTTCCATTGTTTAGCACCTCCTTCATTTGAACTGCAAACCACACCCATGGTGGTAAATAAGGGGCTGTTTGAAAGGGGGTCATATAAACATTGCCGTATATATTTTTTTTTACAGGTAACATACCCATTTCAGACAGAAAATGTGCTATCTGTCTGCTCTCTCTCTCTCTGTATCTCTGTCTCCATCTCTCTCTCTCTCTCTCTCGTTCTCTCTCTATTGTTCTCTCTCTCTCTCTCTCTCTCTCTCTCTCTCTCTCTCTCTCTCTCTCTCTCTCTCTCTCTCTCTCTCTATCGTTCTCTCTCTCTCTCTATCGTTCTCTCTCTCTCTGTATCGTCTCTCTCTCTCTCTCTCTCTCTCTCTCTCTCTCTCTCTCTCTCTCTCTCTCTCTCTGTATCTCTGTCTCCGTCTCTCTCTCTCTCTATTGTTCTCTCTCTCTCTCTCTCTCTGTATCTCTGTCTCCGTCTCTCTCTCTCTCTATCGTTCTCTCTCTCTCTGTATCGTTCTCTCTCTCTGTATCTTTGTCTCCGTCTCTCTCTCTCTCTCTATCGTTCTCTCTCTCTCTGTATCGTTCTCTCTCTCTCTGTATCTCTGTCTCTCTCTCTCTCTCTATCGTTCTCTCTCTCTCTATCGTTCTCTCTCTCTCTCTATCGTTCTCTCTCTCTCTATCGTTCTCTCTTTCTCTCTCTCTATCGTTCTCTCTCTCTCTCTCTATCGTTCTCTCTCTCTCTGTATCGTTCTCTCTCTCTCTCTATCGTTCTCTCTCTCTCTGTATCGTTCTCTCTCTCTCTCTCTGTATCTCTGTCTCCGTCTCTCTCTCTCTATCGTTCTCTCTCTCTCTCTCTCTCTCTCTCTCTCTCTCTCTCTCTCTCTCTCTCTCTCTCTCTCTCTCTCTCTCTACTGTATGGCTGCCTCCTCCATATTCATGAGTTATTATTGTTATTGCAGGCTTGGAACACCTGCTTCCAAATTACTGCTGTAATGACCAATTACAGTCCCGACTATATTAACACTTTCTACTGTGTGAGCTGCTGATAGGCTTTTTGGTTACCCTCAACATAGAACATTCAATGGAATTCCAAATCAACAATTGAAAAGTGGAATTGATTGTCAATGACAATGTTTCTGTTCTTGAATAGGAATCTCAATTCACTCGACATCTATATCTTCATTACTCTGAGGTAGACATGTCAGAACTACACAGGGTTCCTTATTTGGCAATCGGCACACTTGAGTACCTCTGATTGACACACGGTCTAGAGCCACCACCAGGGGGAGTCATGCCGCATCACGCCACTCAGATGGGTGGCTGACAGCCATAGGGAGTGGAGAGGAATAAAGGTGGAGGAGAGTAGGCTGATTAAAAGGAGAGGAGAGGAAGAGAGGTGAGGAGGTTGTGACAAGATGGGGAGCTGTCAACAGCTCATCAGGCAGCGGTAGACAGCTGGGGCCAACCAAGTAATTTCCCTGGGTGATTAGGTGTGTGTGTGATAGCATAAGGGCAATTGGGGTGATTACCACTGAGATTTTGGAGCTGGAGAGAACACTGTGGGTAGGACATTGAGGAGTGAAGTTTCCTTCAGAGGTACAGAGAGAAAGAGAAGTGAAAAGGATGAGGAGAGAGAACTGGCTTCTGACTGTAAAGGAGAATGGTGTTGTCTTCTTTCTTCTAGATGAAGTTCATTTTGCAATGTGCTGTTTTCTACACACTCCTATCCGACAGGTACTATCTTCACACTCCTATCCGACAGGTACTGTCTTCACACTCCTATCTGACAGGTACTATCTTCACACTCCTATCCGACAGGTACTATCTTCACACTCCTATCCGACAGGTACTATCTTCACACTCCTATCCGACAGGTACTGTCTTCACACTCCTATCCGACAGGTACTATCTTCACACTCCTATCCGACAGGTACTGTCTTCACACTCCTATCCGACAGGTACTATCTTCACACTCCTATCCGACAGGTACTATCTTCACACTCCTATCCGACAGGTACTGTCTTCACACTCCTATCCGACAGGTACTATCTTCACACTCCTATCCGACAGGTACTATCTTCACACTCCTATCCGACAGGTACTATCTTCACACTCCTATCCGACAGGTACTGTCTTCACACTCCTATCCGACAGGTACTATCTTCACACTCCTATCCGACAGGTACTGTCTTCACACTCCTATCCGACAGGTACTGTCTTCACACTCCTATCCGACAGGTACTATCTTCACACTCCTATCCGACAGGTACTGTCTTCACACTCCTATCCGACAGGTACTATCTTCACACTCCTATCCGACAGGTACTGTCTTCACACTCCTATCCGACAGGTACTGTCTTCACACTCCTATCCGACAGGTACTGTCTTCACACTCCTATCCGACAGGTACTGTCTTCACACTCCTATCCGACAGGTACTATCTTCACACTCCTATCCGACAGGTACTGTCTTCACACTCCTATCCGACAGGTACTGTCTTCACACTCCTATCTGACAGGTACTGTCTTCACACTCCTATCCGACAGGTACTGTCTTCACACTCCTATCCGACAGGTACTGTCTTCACACTCCTATCCGACAAGTACTGTCTTCACACTCCTATCCGACAGGTACTATCTTCACACTCCTATCCGACAGGTACTGTCTTCACACTCCTATCCGACAGGTACTGTCTTCACACTCCTATCTGACAGGTACCGTCTTCACACTCCTATCCGACAGGTACCGTCTTCACACTCCTATCCGACAGGTACCGTCTTCACACTCCTATCCGACAGGTACTGTCTTCACACTCCTATCTGACAGGTACTGTCTTCACACTCCTATCTGACAGGTACTGTCTTCACACTCCTATCTGACAGGTACTGTCTTCACACTCCTATCTGACAGGTACTGTCTTCACACTCCTATCTGACAGGTACTGTCTTCACACTCCTATCTGACAGGTACTGTCTTCACACTCCTATCCGACAGGTACTCTCTTCACACTCCTATCTGACAGGTACTGTCTTCACACTCCTATCCGACAGGTACTGTCTTCACACTCCTATCTGACAGGTACTGTCTTCACACTCCTATCCTACCAGAAACAGTTGAAACAATAAGACCCACTCTGTTTCTTAATAGACTTTATTGTAGCTGCACATTGCATGATTGTGAGTTAAAGTGCCTACGGTACCTTCCTAAAGACAATTCTCCCACTACGGCTTCATACACATTAAGATTGGTCACATGGTTTAGGTCACTGTGCAGTTTACTTAGCTGGTCCCTACATACCATCAAGAAATGAATTATATTTCTATAATCACATCATTCTTAAAATACTGCAATACACATCCATTTAAAATGGAAGAAATAAAGAAGGATATTACTGTGCAAAGACACTAACTGAAACTCTTACATTTTCCAATGAGTTCCCAAAACACTGAGAGTACAGGAAATATGGAACATAATACATACATAAGCAATAATATTACATTTTTCTAATTATATTTCTGTCAGACAGGAGCAATCCTCTTTCTCTCCATCTTTGAAGAGTACATTCCCCTCTCGATAGCCTTGTGCTTCTTGCTAGACGAAGGACTGACAAGTTAACACCAGAGTTGACACCAAAAAGCCGGTAAGGCTGCTTCTCAAATGACACCATCGATACCATATATATATATGCTCTTGGCAAATGAATAGATGTATAATCTCCTTATAATAATTAAGTATCATACAGTCAATCGGATCACTGCACAACATTCAGTCAGAGCGACACAATCACAGATACACAATATCCCGATTGCACTGGGGATCAGGGCAATTAAGTAACATATTTAGGATATCTTACATGTGATTTAGTGTATTTCTGCTATCTAAAGGGCTGTGGATTGCTGTATGTTCCCGATTCACTTTCTTTGGCTCACATATTCACTATAATATAATATATCATTGACTAATAGCATTATTAATCAAAACATACAGATTACATAGAGGCTATAGAATATACATACAATATACATTTACAAATGGAGGAAAATACTTGACTTTTGAAACACTGGTAATGTCACAAATAATTCATATTTTAACTTTATATATATTTATAGTTATCATATTAGTATTTAAACATCTTCAAAAATGACATACTGTTTGCTTGTTCCACACAGGCCAGGAGCCAGTGTTTTACACTCTGCAAGTAGAATTTGCCTTTAGACACAGTTCCAGGATCAGCTTACCCTCCCCAATACCTAAAATTAATAATATTAACCATTAGGGAGAAAAACATAATACTGACACTTGATCAGTAACTAGGGGCATTTTCAGCCAATAGTCAACACTAAGGTCATAGTTCAAAGGTCAATACAGCATTAGGTTACAGCATGGGGTACATACACTGTTACACACACACCTTCTCCACGAAACACACACTGGAGGTCAAGGTTTAACGCTAGGAGAAAGGGTTGGTGCATCTGTCTCTAGAATTATATATATGCTGAGTGCAAGTGATGCATCGTGTATATCATAATATTCATATATCATAGTATATTGTATACTATATGTGCTCTCAGGCATTTCTTTGTTTTCACACACACACGCATACACACACACACACCGATGTAGAGGGTTTCCCTGTGTTACCTTACCTTACATCATTTAATCTACCTAATCTACTGTGCAACACAGACAAATAACTGCTTTACGGACTTGAACACACACACAACACAGTACTCTACTACAAACACACACATACAAACATTAGTCAAACTTTAGTATTGGAGTGTGTACCCATCGTGCCATAAAAGCTGTGGTTTACACATCCTACCTTCAGAGAGAATTGTTTAGGACAAATCAAGAACAGCTCCAAAATTCTCTCAGAGCCCGATTAGTGTGGTCACAGGTAAAACATTGAAAACTGCAGTTCCGGCCTCTGGCTACTGTGTTGGTGCTATCTACAGGTCACGCCCCAGCCTCTCGATCTCGTCAATAAGGAAGTCGATGTCTGACTGGAGGGCTGCAGGGTTGGAGATGACCATGCGGAAGAAGTTGACCTTCTGGCCCTGAGGCTGGTAGCCCACCATGGTCGTACCAGACTCCATCATCATTGCTTTGATATTGGGCGCCACCTGGAGGATGGGAGGGGAATAGAACATATTTTAGAATACTGGAATAAACGTGTCTGGAACATTTGAAAAGATAGAAGACGGTACAACAATTACCTTGTGAAGTTTCTCTCGATACTCTTTGCTGTTGTGTTCCATGCCTCTCAGGCTGGGTGGAATGTACCAGAAACATACATTGGTGTGCTGGGGCTACGGAGAGAAGACACACATTTAGAATATTTTGACCTTAATTAAGGATTTGTTTTATTACTACAATTTTTTTTAGCACCCCTACGTCCTGCGGCTGTGGAAGGAAGGGGGGGGATGACTGAGGGAGGAAAGGGAAAAACTAGGTCAGTTGCTTACCACTCCATCGAACACCATCTCGTATCCCTCTCTGTTTCTGATCTTGTCGTAGAGGTACTGAGACAGGTCCAGACACTTGTCAATGTGCTGCTCAAATCCTATGGTGCCCTGCGGAAAAAAATATAAATATTACAATGATTAATAAGAGCTGAAAATACAGAGGTGCTGGCTGGGGACAGCAGGGCATTCCTATAAGTGTTGAAACCCCATTGGGGTCTATATGTAATTAGAAGCCTGGATATGACCAAATACTAGATTGATGTAACATTGACTCACCTTGGCCTTCCACATGAGCCAGAACTTAAAGATGTCAACGTGGCGCCCACACTGGATGGCTTTGTCACCCGTGTCATAGCTGACATCATACTGTTTATCAGGCTGGAACAGGTACCCTGCGCACATCGAGTTACAGCCCGCCAGAATACCCTACAGAGAGAAAGAACAGGGTTATATAGAGAGCGAGAGTGTCTCTCTCTGTGTGTGTGTGTGTGTGTGTGTGTGTGTGTGTGTGTGTGTGTGTGTGTGTGTGTGTGTGTGTGTGTGTGTGTGTGTGTGTGTGTGTGTGTGTGTGTGTGTGTGTGTGTGTGTGTGTGTGTGTGTGTGTGTGTGTGTGTGTGTGTGTGTGTGTGTGTGTGTGTTTGTCCTCACCTTCTCTCTGACCAGGATGGCGGAGCACTGTAGAGGCACTCCCATCATCTTGTGAGGATTCCACGTGACAGAGTTAGCCCTAAAAGAGGAACAGCAGTCGTTACCGTGTTTGTAGTGTGAATTAAGGAATGTGTGTGTGTGTGTTTGTGTGTGTGTGTCAGTACCTCTCAACACCGCTGAACTTATGGCGATGCTTCCTGGACATCAGGAGACCACCTCCCCATGCACCCTGGAGAAAGAACACACGCACCAATAGAACAATAGGAAAAAACAATATTGTCCCCAAACAAACAAACACACTGTACTCACGTCTACGTGCAACCACATGTTGTATTTCTCGCAGATGTCAGCGATCTCATTGATGGGGTCAAATGCTCCGTAAACAGTGGAACCAGCTGTAGCGTTCACAAACAGTGGATGATAACCCTGGAGGAACACAATATCACAGGAGTCACAAAGTGACATAACCCTTCATGTAAGAAACAGAGAGAGAAAGAGAGAGAGAGAGAGAGAGAGAGAGAGAGAGAGAGAGAGAGAGAGAGAGAGAGAGAGAGAGAGAGAGAGAGAGAGAGAGAGAGAGAGAGAGAGAGAGAGAGAGAGAGAGACACAGAGAGAGAGAGAGAGAGAGAGAGAGAGAGAGAGAGAGAGACAGAGAGAGAGAGAGAGAGAGAGAGAGAGAGAGAGAGAGAGAGAGAGAGAGAGAGAGAGAGAGACACAGAGAGAGAGAGAGAGAGAGAGAGAGAGAGAGAGAGAGAGAGAGAGAGAGAGAGAGAGAGAGAGAGAGAGAGAGAGAGAGAGAGAGAGAGAGAGACATACAGACAGAGACAAAAAGAGATAGATAGACAGAGGAAATGACAGAGAGAGAGACAGACAGGGAGAGAGAGATATACAGAGACCGAGGGAAGGAGAGAGAGAATCACCTTCTGCTTGACATCGAGGATCTTAGCTTCTAGATCAGCAGGAATAACTCTCCCCCTGAGAAAGAACAGGAACAGAGAACCAGCTGATCTATCTTAATGTATATCTGCAGTGGGTCAGGCGCGACCTTTGTGTGTAGTTGTAGCGTACCTCTCATCTGTGCTCAGCAGGACCACGTTCTCTGAACCAAAGCCCAGAGCTGCCCCTGCCTTCTTGATAGAGTAGTGGCTCTGTGGGATTACAGAAAAATACAGGAACTTAAACCATTTAAAAACCGACACTATTGAGGATTTCTTCAGAGTGTGTTTTTGCTTGTGAGTGTGCATGTGTGTGTGCGTGTGACGTACATGTTCTGATGTGAAAAGCACCAGACGGGGAGCGGCAGACATGCCCTTGGTCTTGACCTCAGGGAAGTACTTGTAGCGAGCGATCATCACACTGTACATGTTAGAGATGGCACCCCCTGTGGACAGAGAGAGAATGACTGGTCAGAACAGGACCATGGACAGCAGCTAGTCCAATACAGGCAGACATGACCACCTGATTTTGGCACAATCCAATGATACATTTCCACATGACAGGACAATAAAAGGTATCCAGTCCTGTTGTCCATGATCACTTCTATATTGAAAAGATATCAAACGGTATTGGACATGCAGTAACACACATAACTTACTCACATACTATATGCCTGCACACACACACACACACATTCCATATTCTACATACCTGGTGAGAATATTCCGTCCCCCTCTCCCGAGGGCCAGCCAATAATCTCTCTCATCTTCTTCAGCGTCAGCTGCTCCATCAGGACAAACACTGGAGCGATCTCATAGGTGAACCTGACGGTCAATATATTAATACACAAATCAATCAATTCATACAACTATCGATTCACTCAAAACAATATTTATTGCAACATTTCACTTAAAATATTTAGGTCACATAGACCTTTGACCCTTTTCCTACGTTCCAGCTAAGACTCCTTCCGGTGAACAAAAGTTAAACATATTCAAGGATGTTATTTTTGCACGGCTAAACTGAGCTGAGGATTCAGAGCTACTGCTAGAACTGCAAGACAACCCTATGGACTCAAAGTTCCATTAAATTAGCCTCTCACACACACACACACACACACACACACACACACACACACACACACACACACACACACACACACACACACACACACACACACACACACACACACACACACACACACACACACACACACACACACACACACACACATTTACGCACACAAGCAAATTGAACTAATTAAAATTTGCCTGATATGAGACAGGGAGCAGACATTCATATTCAAATCCTTTTAAAGTATCAGTCAGCGTTTAATTAAAGCACACAAAGCTCTGATGGTTATCTGTCAATTCTGTCAATCACAACAGAGGCTTTTGATGCGACTGGCTGAAGTGTGTGTGTGTGTGTGTGTGTGTGTGTGTGTGTGTGTGTGTGTGTGTGTGTGTGTGTGTGTGTGTGTGTGTGTGTGTGTGTGTGTGTGTGTGTGTGTGTGTGTGTGTGTGTGTGTGTGTGTGTGTGGGAGGGAGGGGGGGCTTGTGTTGGGGAGAGATAAGAAGGCTTTAGCCCCAAATCTATTTCCTGCTTCAGAGTGGAGGAAGAGAAAAAGAGAATGAATGAGAGAGTGAAGGAGAGAGTGAAGGAGGGAGAAGGGGAGCACAGGTGTGGAACCAATGGAATGGAGAGGAAAGGGAAGACAAGATGCAGATGTAGAGACAGAGACAGAGACAGAGGGAGAGAGGAGACAGAGATGACAACAGAGAGGCTTTTGTTTCAATCTCTATTGAATATTGAGATCAGTGTTTGACTCATTTCATAATTGAATTGAGAATGCTTCATAAATTCCAATTAAATTCTTGAATTTGAATTACATTTGAATTGAAGTAGTAAACAGGATTCAGAATCACAATTCAAATTTGAATCAATGGAAAAAATAATTGAATTCAGTAACTCAATGAAATTCAAATGCCTCTTCTATTCCACATTAGGTGTAGTCTATACAAATATACATCTTGTTCATAAAACATCAAACAGGTCGTTATATTACATGCATATAGAATATTGTTGAATTTAAATAAAAATTAATCTTGAAATGGATGGTCAAGGAAGACAAAACTTGTATGCGAATCAGTGGAGGCTGCTGAGGGGAGGACGGCTCATAATAATGTCTGGAACGGAGCTAATGGAATGGCATCAAACACATGGAAACCATGTATTGGATGTATTTGATACCATTCCACCAGCGATAATCACAAGTCTGCCCTCCCCAATTAAGGTGCCACCAACCTCCCGTGATAACGAATATACTAAGTTATTATATTTAATTAATCACTTACATTTTTCAATATGGGGAAAATACAACATTTCCCAGAATGCATTAGTTTAACCCTCAAGTTGACCCTGAAGCCTTCAAAAAGAAGCAAATAAATGAAATGGTTGGGGGAAAAAGAATAGTATATTCTAACCACTAAGGTTAAAAGGTATATGAGCATTGTTTCCAGAGGAAAGTGATATATTCTTTGGTATCTGGAAGTGTGACCTTTAAGATTCAATGAAATTCTCATGTTCTATGACTGAGTGGAACTTATTTGAAATGCACTGAATTGAATTATACTTCCTGTTATTCAAATTAAAATTCTACATCCTGTCGGGAGTGGCCAACTCAATTCAAATTTCAATGAGTTTAATGGGAGTCAATTCAAACATTCTAAATTGAGCCCCACCCTGGCTGAGATGTTGTGATTTGATCATTTCAGAAAGAGAGGGCAACATCTCTGGTTGACTGAAATGATCTATGACATTTGTAAGCGACTCTGGGTTGGGTTGTGTGAATTTCGTGCCCCTAAGGCTATGTACCTCTGATGCCTGACCTCCCCACATCCTTCCCCGCCTCCCTCACCCCTCCAGCTATGGCACATTTCCAATTACAATTTACCCCAGAATTCTACCCAAAAGCATCAGACATTTCTGTTTCCACTTACGAGTGCCGGCACCCGTGTTTCACTCTGCCATAGCTCTGGCGGACTAAATTGGAGCCAAGGCAAGGCCCGGGGTATATTTCAACTAGCATTTACATAACAATGGCTAGCTGTGAACTTTGACACCTTCTCACAAAAGCAAAAGTCTCGAATGATGCAAAGGCTGTTGATTCTGCTCGTGGAAACACGAGAACATTAGCTGCCCACTAGTTTTGTGGGTAAATCTCATTGGGAAAGCACCACAACTGTGTAACAAGGCCAGTTACACAACACACACACAACCCCCCTTCTACCCTTCACAGCCCTCCCCTCATCATCTGGGGACAGGGGAGCCGCACTGACAGACACACAAATACACACAGAAGAGGGGAGGAAGAGAGAGGGGAAGGGGAATAAGACATGACCACGAGGGGAATGGAAGACATTTGTGGCAAAGAGGATAGTAGGGGGAAGATAGATTTTTTTAAAGAAAACCTTTATTTTACTAGGCAAGCTAGGCAGTTAAGAACAAATTCTTATTTACAATGACGGCCTAGGAACAATAGGTTAACTGCCTTGTTCAGGGGCAGAACGACAGATTTTCACCCTGTCAGCTCAGGGATTCAATCCAGCAACCTTTCAGTTACTGGCCCAATGCTCTAACCCCTAGGCTACATGCCGCCCCAATAAGAAGGAGGAAGGAGGGTGAGAAAAGTAAAGGGAGAGGAAATGAGAATGAGAGCAAGAGAACAGAGAGGGAGAGAGAGAGAGCGAGAGAGGTAATTCTAGGCAGCAGCCCTATAATTAATGTGCATTTATTCTGTCTGTAATAGCCATCCTGGGGAGAGTTTGATTAGAACATTAGGTGCCAGTCAATACGCCAGCACAGATTATGACTGATGGGCCCTAATTGAAAGAAAGAAAGAAAGAAAGAAAGACAGGCAGACAGACAGACAGACAGACAGACAGACAGACAGACAGACAGACAGACAGACAGACAGACAGACAGACAGACAGACAGACAGACAGACAGACAGACAGACAGACAGACAGACGCACGCACGCACGCACGCACGCACACACACACACACACACGGCCGGATTAAGAAATCATAGGACCCGGGGCTTTGTTGCCTGCTAATATTGTACAATCTGTATGTCGCTTCATTGTCCTGGGCTATTCATTGTTTGAATTTGAATATATATATATATATATATATATATATATATATATATATATATATATATATATATATATATATATATATATATATATATATATATATATATATATATATTTATATATATATATTTATATGTATATTTATATATATTTATATATATATATATTTACATTTACATTTATGTCATTTAGCAGACGCTCTTATCCAGAGCGACTGCTATATATATATATATACAGTACCAGTCAAACGTTTGGACAAACCTTATCATTCAAGGGATTTTCTTTATTTTCTGCATTGTATAATAATAGTGAAGACATCAAAACTATGAAATAACACATATGGAATCATGTAGTAACCAAAAAAGTGTTCAACCTTGAAATGTAAATAAATCATAACAGCGTCACCAGCAAGCACCCCACACCATCACACCTCCTCCTCCATGCTTCACAGTGCAAACCACGTCTCACAAAGACAAGATAGTTGGACCAAAAACCTCCAATATGGACTCATCAGACCAAAGGACAGATTTCCACCGGTCTGATGTCCATTGCTCGTGTTTCTTGGCCAAGCAAGTCTCGTTCTTATTATTTCTGTCCTTTAGTAGGGGTTTCTTTTCAGCAATGTTATTTCAATGTTATTTCATAGTTATGATGTTTTCATTATTATTCTACAATGTAGGAAATTGTAAAAAATTAAGTAAAATCCTGGAATGCGTAGGTGTGTGCAAACTTTTGACTGGTAGTGTGTGTGTGTGTGTGTGTGTGTGTGTGTGTGTGTGTGTGTGTGTGTGTGTGTGTGTGTGTGTGTGTGTGTGTGTGTGTGTGTGTGTGTGTGTGTGTGTGTGTGTGTGTGTGTGTGTGTGTGTGTATATATATACACATACATATAAATATAAATATATATATATATATATATATATATATATATATATATATATATATATACATACATATATATATATATATATATATATATATATATATATATATATATATACACACATATATATATATATATATATATATACTAAAGGGTTCAATGACTCAGAAAATCACAGACTTACAAAATGTCACTGTTAAAACATCCTATTTGCCTTACTTAGAAGCAGAGCATAATCTTATATAACGAAGACAGAATATTTTGACAAATCTGCCGATTTCAGTTGAGCACAAAGGATAATACTTTTTCCTCATCTCGGGCAATAATATCTATAATGGCGATCATTATCACAATCACAGCCAATCATTGGTCTTTTCAGGGTGAAAATTACCCTTCAGTCACCTGCCTGTCCTATGGGACAGCCCCTAAATGCCCTCATATTATCCCCAACCCAGACCTCCTAAGTGACTCTGAGCACCATTGTGTCAGTTGTGTGTCTGTGTGTGTGAGTGTGTGTGTCTGTGTGTGCAAGTGCAAAGGAAAATCAGTCTTTATCTACAGGGACAATAGAGCCAGAATGAGTCCTCCACAGGGAGCCGGGGCAGTCAGTCGCTGAGTGTGACAGGGTTTTCAGTGCCGCCGGGCGGCCATTGTGTGTGGGGCCCAGCTGGGCTATCTGCTAAAACCAGCTCACAATGAGCCTGCAGTCAATGGGGCGTTAACACTATCTCCTGAATCTGGGCCAGGCTGAACTGGTGTGTGTGTGTGTGTGTGTGTGTGTGTGTGTGTGTGTGTGTGTGTGTGTGTGTGTGTGTGTGTGTGTGTGTGTGTGTGTGTGTGTGTGTGTGTGTGTGTGTGTGTGTGTGTGTGTGTGTGTGTGTGTGTGTGTGTGTGTAGTGTGTAGTGTGCAGTGTGTATCACAATTTTGTGTCCCTGCTCTCTGAGTCTCTCTCTCTCGGCATGGTTCCAAGTTTCCAACCGAGAGAAGAGATGGAGTTTTCCAAGCAGGGTGATTGCCTAAGCTAATGTTTAAGAAAGAAGTGAAGCATCTCTTTTCAATCTTGTTTTGTTACTATCAAACTCTGATCTTGAATTGTTCTTGTTTTATTACCATTAATGAACATGTCTGGCCTCTCAAAATCCTGTGTTCTAATTAAGCAATAAGGCCCGGGGGGCCTAGTTAAATAAAGGTAAAATAAAAGAAATATCGATATTTACCATGGCTGTCAGCCAATCAGCATTCAGGGCTCAAACCACCCAGTTCATAATTAAGCAATAGGGCCTGAGGAGGTGTGGTATATGGCCTATATGCCACGGCTAAGGGCCGTTCTTATGCATGATGCAACGCGCAGTGCCTGGACACAACCCTTAGCCGTGGTACATCTGCCATTTATCACAAACCCCAGAGCAGCCGTAATGCTATTATAAACTGGCTACCAACTTAATTAGAGCGGTAAAAAGAAAAGTTTCGTCATACCTGTGGTATACAGTCTGATATACCACGGCTGTCAGCCAATCAGCATTCAGGGCTCGAACCACCCAGTTTATAATCATGTATTGTCTGTGATCTCTCTTCCATCTGTACGTCTCTCTTGCAGCTCTGGCATTGCCCTGCTTGCTCTCTCTTGTAATGCTGTAGTCATTTCTCTTTGTTATGTATTTGGTCTTTCATGGTCCTGTGTTGTTTAGCTCTGCAGTACTTCATGCCCTCTGTCAGAGTGGGCCACCAACTAAAACGGAGTTCTGATCAATGTTCAATAACCAGCCCGTGGGGCGTGTGTGTGTGTGTGTTATCTGAGATGTACAGTATTCAGGCCTACTGTTCGATACACGGTTGGTACAGTGCCACCATCAGTCAGGTCAAAACCAGAATTGTATACAACGGTCTTAAATGAACTTAATTTTAAACACCTTTGACCTGACCAATCAGAGGCCTTGGCCTTCGTTTAACCCCCGAGGTTAAAGATTTCCGATTCAGATTCTGTAACTGAGCAGGTCTGAGGGGAACCACACTTCCTGAAAAATAAGGATTTTATTATATTTTTTGCTACATGGCGGAAATCCTTTAAATGTCCATCACAACCCACTGGGGCTTTCCAGTAAACGTTGGCTAGCCAGCACTGTGATGTCCACATCACATGCACACACACAGACACACATACACACACACACACACACACACAAAAACAGCAGTGTATGTCTCACATGTTTGTGTTGGCTGTAGAGGTGAGCCACTCCCCAGCCAGCCCAATGATGTCCAGCCCAGTAGAGAGTTGGTTGAAGAACCGCGGATGACCTGGGACACAAAGAGAGAGAGATGAGAGATTCTATCTCAAAGGGACTTCCTGGATTAAATAAAGGTTCCTAAAGAAACAAAAGAACGTAGTGGAATATTTGCCTGGATGGTTTCAATAACCTTATAAAAACACCCCGTGTTTTCTCCACCCCGGGGGGCTGAAACAGTGTGTGTGTTCTTTCCAGCTATTAAAAGGAACCACTTTAAGTTAAAATGAAAAAAAAAAGAAAAAAAAACACATTCACTCTTCTCTGTATTCCTATTGTGACCGGAGCCGCAGTGAAACATTTGCCTTGGAGGTGCTGATAACAAGGTTTACATGACAACCACGTTGTCTGAGTTCACATAAAGATGCTCACAAAGCTTGAAGTTTAAGTTTGAAAGATATTGAACAAACAACAACCATCATCACTGGGCTACCACTGTTGTATTTACAGTTGACGTCGGAAGTTTACATAAAGCCAGACTACGGTTTGCAACTGCATATGGGGACAAAGATTGTACTTTTTGGAGAAATGTCCTCTGGTCTGATGAAACAAAAATAGAACTGTTTGGTCATAATGACCACCATTATCTTTGGAGGAAAAAGGGGGAGGATTGCAAGCCAAAGAACACCATCCCAACCGTGAAACACGGGGTGGCAGCATCATGTTGTGGGGGTGCTTTGCTGCAGGAGGGACTGGTGCACTTCACAAAATAGAATTTTTACTAGGACCAAATGTCAGAATTGTGAAAAACTGAGTTTAAATGCATTTGGCTAAGGTGTATGTAAACTTCCAACTTCAACTGTATGTCATGTAGCCCCCTAGACGGACTGACTGAATGACTGACTGACTGGCTGAAGAGCGCAATATTGGAGATATGAAAGGCGAAGCGGATTTGCTCCCACTCTGTTGGCATAGTGCAGCACCGTGGACAGAGACTCAGTGGACTGAAGGCATGGGAATCAACTGAGGTAGGCTAATTAACACAGACATTTTTTTCTTAGCTATCATCACTTTGTGTGTGTAAATGATAAATGAATTAAGCTAAAGGTCTTTAGGAAGGAAAACCCAAGGGACAGCTTGACTGTTGTTGTTCCTAACGGCTTGCATCCCTGCCGGCGGTACTTGGTTTAATAAGAAGAGAGAAGGAGAAGAGGTTGTCAACGGAATTACCAGGGGAATAATAACCCGTCATTGTGATTGGTTGTAGCCTATCGAGGGAACAGCTTATGGTTTTGTGTAGAATTCCATCTTGCTCATGTGGTGTGAACACGAGCAGATGACCGTGACAAAGATCAAAACATATTGTAGCCCAATGCACTAATTACTGTGAAAAACATGACATGCAATATGTTCAATAAAACAGTGCATTATTAAACACTTCCAGATAGCCTATACAATATAAACATATTATAGGCCATAGTCCTACTATATAGGTTAGTTTAGTTTCATATAACCTAACCATTTAAGCTTACAGCAATCTTGTTTGTTTTTGGATTGGAATGTAGCTTTTAAAGAGCAGAATTGACCATCTTTTGTTTCTAATCTCATTTCCAATTAACGAAGGAGAGAAACAACAACCTATCTTAATTGGCTTTATAAGTTAAGGCTTTTTCCAATGAAAAGCTTTTAGTCTGCCTGGCTTGGTGAGAGATAACTGCTTTTATAAGAAAGAAAAAAAGTTATACACGCAAAAACTGTCCCAAAAGCATGAAAATCAAACATCTGGTCTAAAACTTGTAACATATTTCACGTAATTATGTTGTGGCTAGTTTAGTGGTCTATGTTGTACAGTATGTACCTGTTCGCACGCCGTACTTGAGCGTGTCCCTGCAGTCCACAAGGATCTGCTCAAGGGACTCTGGCTGGTCAGAGAGCTCGAGGTTGAAGCCCTCCATGCCCTCGAGCAGCTGATGCGGATGGTGGAAGTCCAGAACCTTGGTGGAACGGTCAAACGACTTCCTGACGTAGTTGGTGAGGATGTCCACAAGTTCCAATAAGAACTGCATAGTGGCCTCTTCTCCATTTTTGGCGGGAAGTAAATCTAGAAGAATTAGGAGGAAAGCATTTACAAAATGAAAACAAATGTATGTAGAGGCTGGATTCCCTCATAGATAAGGGAGCCTGTAACAAACTAGCAACATTGTAAGTCTAGACCAGCGTTCACTACATGTCTAGAAAATGAAAGATAAAAAAAAGAGTTGGCCTATATTGAATGTCTGGCAAGAATAAACTTCGCTTACCTCTCGCAAACATGTTGGAGAAATCGGTCTCAGTGCGGCTGAAGCGCGCATCCCGGTCGCTGTTGACACAGGAGAACAGGTTCTTCTGGCGTTCTGAGAGCGAGCCTGCGAGCCGGCCTTCCTCCCCTAGACTGTTATTCTTCTGCAGGAACCCTATGGTGTTGCACGGAGCAGCATGAGTGGGGGAACACGCTTGGTTAACACTGCCCAACATCACTAGATAAATAACTTGATAATGACTTTTATTCAAAGACCTGAGTTTTATCTATCCTTGTTATCAGTTACAAATGCAACACAGGTCTTTGTGGTGTCCTCTCTCAGACAGCGCTTATATACCCGGGTGGTAATCCCCATACAGCAGGAGGGTTATGGATCAATGTATGGATGAGGGTTGCCTGTGTGTGTCTGTTTATGTGTGTGTGCTTGCATGGGTGCCCTGCCAGACCCTGCACAGTGGCATCAACCCATAACCCAGCCATGCTGTAAAAAAATTTTTTGGGATAGTAGTTACACCTAACAGAAATAGGTTATTTTTGACAGTAGTTACACCTAATGGAAACAGGTTTTGTTGGACAATTGTTACACCTAATGGAAGCATGTCGTTTTGGATAGTGGGTACACCTAATGGAAACAGGTTTTTATGGACAGTATTTACACCTAATGGAAACAGGTTATTTTGGACAATTGTCAAACCTAATGGAAACAGGTTATTTTGGACAGTAGTCACACCTAATGGAAGCAGGTTGTTTTAGACAGTAGTTACACCTATTGGAAGCAGGCTATTTTGGACAGTAGTTACACCTAATGCAAACACATTCTTTTGGACAGTAGTTACACCTAATGGAAACAGGTTATTTTGCACAGTAGCTACACCTAATGGAAACAGGATGTTTTGGCCAGAAGTCACACCTAATGGAAACAGGTTATTTTGGACAGTAGGTACACCTAATGGTACCTGGTTATTTTGGACAGTATTTACTTCAAATGGAAAAAGGTTACTTTGGACATTTGTCAAACTGAATGGAAACAGGTTATGTTGGACTATAGTCAAACCTAATGGAAACAGGTTCTTTTGAACAGTAGATACACTTAATGGAAACATGTTATTTTGGACAGTAGGTACACCTAATGGAAACTGGATCTTTTTGACAGTAGTCACACCTAATGGAAGCAGATTGTTTTGGACAGTTGTTACACTTAATGGAAGCAGGCATATTATTGTGGACAGTAGGCACACCTACTGGAAACAGGTTATTTTTTTACTATTGTCAAACCTAATTGAAACAGGTTATTTGGGACTGTAGTCACGTCTAATGGAAGCAGGTTATTTTGGACAGTAGTTACACCTAATGGAATCAGGATATTTTGGACGGTAGTTACACCTAATGGAAACAGGTTATTTTGAACAGTAGATACACCTAATGGAAACATATTATTTGGCTAGCAGTTACACCTAATGGAAATAGGTTTTTTTGTACAATTGTTGCACCTAATGGAAACAGGTTATTTTGCACAATTGTTACACCTAATGGAAGCATGTTATTTGGGACAGTAGTCACACCTAATGGAAGCAGGTTGTTTTGTACAGTAGTTACACCTAATGGAAGTAGGCTATTTTGGACAGTAGGTACACCTAATGGCAACATGTTATTTTGGACAGTAGGTACACCTAATGGAAACAGGTTCTTATGGACAGTATTTACACCTAATGGAAACAGGTTATTTTGGGCAATTGTCAAACCTAATGGAAACAGGTTATTTTGGACAGTAGACACACCTAATGGAAACAGGTTATTTTGGACAATTGTTACACCTAATGGAAGCAGGTTATTTGGGACAGTAGTTACACCTAATGGAAACAGGTTATTTTGGATAGTAGTTACACCTAATGGAAGCTGATTATTTTGACCAGTAGTCACCCCTAATGGAAGCAGGTTATTTGGGACAGTAGTTACACCTAATGGAAACACATTCTTTTGGACAGTAGTTACATGTAATGGAAGCTGATTATTTTGGCCAGTAGTCACGCCTAATGGAAGCAGGTTGTTTTGGACAGTAGTTACACCTAATGGAAGCAGGTCATTTGGGACAGTAGGCACACCTAATGGAAACACATTATTTTGGACAGTAGTTACACGTAATGGAAGCTGATAAATTTGGCCAGTAGTCACACCCAATGGAAGCAGGTTATTTTGGACAGTAGTTACAGCTAATGGAAGCAGGTTGTTTTGGACAGTAGTTACACCCAATGGAAACAGGTTATTTTGGACAGTAGTTACACCTAATGGAAACAGGTTATTTTGGACAGTAGTTACACCTAATGGAAACAGGTTATTTTCGACAATTGTTACACCTAATGGAAACTGGTTATTTAGGACAGTAGTTACACCTAACGAAAACATGTTATTTTGGATGGTAGGTGCACCTAATGGAAGCAGACTATTTTGGATAGTAGTTACACCTAATGGAAACACATTCTTCTGGACAGTAGTTACACCTAATGGAAACGGGTTATTTTGGACAATTGTCAAACCTAATGGAAACAGGTTATTTTGGACAGTAGTCACACCTAATGGAAGCAGGTTGTTTTAGACAGTAGTTACACCTATTGGAAGTAGGCTATTTTGGACAGTAGTTACACCTAATGCAAACACATTCTTTTGGACAGTAGTTACACCTAATGGAAACAGGTTATTTTGCACAGTAGCTACACCTAATGGAAACAGGTTGTTTTGGCCAGAAGTCACACCTAATGGAAACAGGTTATTTTGGACAGTAGGTACACCTAATGGAAACAGGTTATTTTGGACAGTAGGTACACCTAATGGAAACAGGTTATTTTGGACAGTAGGTACACCTAATGGAAACAGGTTATTTTGGACAGTAGGTACACCTAATGGTACCTGGTTACTTTGGACATTTGTCAAACTGAATGGAAACAGGTTATGTTGGACTATTGTCAAACCTAATGGAAACAGGTTCTTTTGAACAGTAGATACACTTAATGGAAACATGTTATTTTGGATAGTAGGTACACCTAATGGAAACTGGATCTTTTTGACAGTAGTCACACCTAATGGAAGCAGATTGTTTTGGACAGTTGTTACACTTAATGGAAGCAGGCATGTTATTGTGGACAGTAGGCACACCTAATGGAAACAGGTTATTTCTTGACTATTGTCAAACCTAATTGAAACAGGTTATTTGGGACAGGAGTCACGCCTAATGGAAGCAGGTTATTTTGGACAGTAGTTACACCTAATGGAATCAGGATATTTTGGATGGTAGTTACACCTAATGGAAACAGGTTATTTTGAACAGTAGATACACCTAATGAAAACATATTATTTGGCTAGCAGTTACACCTAATGGAAACATGTTTTTTTGTACAATTGTTGCACCTAATGGAAACAGGTTATTTTGCACAATTGTTACACCTAATGGAAGCATGTTATTTGGGACAGTAGTCACACCTAATGGAAGCAGGTTGTTTTGTACAGTAGTTACACCTAATGGAAGTAGGCTATTTTGGACAGTAGGTACACCTAATGGCAACATGTTATTTTGGACAGTAGGTACACCTAATGGAAACAGGTTCTTATGGACAGTATTTACACCTAATGGAAACAGGTTATTTTGGGCAATTGTCAAACCTAATGGAAACAGGTTATTTTGGACAGTAGACACACCTAATGGAAACAGGTTATTTTGGACAATTGTTACACCTAATGGAAGCAGGTTATTTGGGACAGTAGTTACACCTAATGGAAACAGGTTATTTTGGATAGTAGTTACACCTAATGGAAGCTGATTATTTTGGCCAGTAGTCACCCCTAATGGAAGCAGGTTATTTGGGACAGTAGTTACACCTAATGGAAACACATTCTTTTGGACAGTAGTTACATGTAATGGAAGCTGATTATTTTGGCCAGTAGTCACGCCTAATGGAAGCAGGTTGTTTTGGACGGTAGTTACACCTAATGGAAGCAGGTCATTTGGGACAGTAGGCACACCTAATGGAAACACATTATTTTGGACAGTAGTTACACGTAATGGAAGCTGATAAATTTGGCCAGTAGTCACACCCAATGGAAGCAGGTTATTTTGGACAGTAGTTACAGCTAATGGAAGCAGGTTGTTTTGGACAGTAGTTACACCCAATGGAAACAGGTTATTTTGGACAGTAGTTACACCTAATGGAAACAGGTTATTTTGGACAGTAGTTACACCTAATGGAAACAGGTTATTTTCGACAATTATTTTCGACAATTGTTACACCTAATGGAAACTGGTTATTTAGGACAGTAGTTACACCTAACGAAAACATGTTATTTTGGATGGTAGGTGCACCTAATGGAAGCAGACTATTTTGGATAGTAGTTACACCTAATGGAAACACATTCTTCTGGAAACAGTTATTTTGTTACACCTAATGGAAACAGGTTATTTTGGACAATTTGGACTCAAACCTTTTGAACAGTAATGGAAACAGGTTATTTTGGACAGTAGTCACACCTAATGGAAGCAGGTTATTTTGGACAGTAGTTACACCTAATGGAATCAGGATATTTTGGATGGTAGTTACACCTAATGGAAACAGGTTATTTTGAACAGTAGATACATACACCTAATGAAAACATATTATTTGACTAGCAGTTACACCTAATGGAAACATGTTTTTTTGTACAATTGTTACACCTAATGGAAACAGGTTATTTTGGGCAATTGTCAAACCTAATGGAAACAGGTTATTTTGGATAGTAGTCACACCTAATGGAAGCAGGTTATTTTGGACAATTGTTACACCTAATGGAAACAGGTTATTTTGGACAATTGTTACACCTAATGGAAACAGGTTATTTTGGACAGTAGTTACACCTAACGAAAACATGTTATTTTGGATAGTAGTTACACCTAATGGAAGCAGATTATTTTGGCCACCAGTCACCCCTAATGGAAACAGTTTTTTTTGGATAGAGGTCACACCTAATGGAAGCAGGTTATTTTGGACAATTGTTACACCTAATGGAGTTTTTTTTGGATAGTAGTTACACCTAATGGAAGCAGGCTATTTTGGACAGTAGTTGCACCTAATGGAAACAGGTTATTTTCGACAATTGTTACACCTAATGGAAACAGGTTATTTAGGACAGTAGTTACACCTAACGAAAACATGTTATTTTGGATGGTAGGTGCACCTAATGGAAGCAGACTATTTTGGACAGTAGTTACACCTAATGGAAACAGGTTATTTTGGACAATTGTCAAACCTAATGGAAACAGGTTATTTTGGACAGTAGTTACACCTAATGGAAACACATTATTTCGGACAGTAGTTACACCTAATGGAAACACATTATTTCAGACAGTAGTTACACCTAATGGAAACACATTATTTTGGAAGGTAGTTACACCTAATGGAAACACATTATTTTGGAAGGTAGTTACACCTAATGGAAACACATTATTTTGGAAGGTAGTTACACCTAATGGAAACACATTATTTCAGACAGTAGTTACACCTAATGGAAACACATTATTTTGGAAGGTAGTTACACCTAATGGAAACACATTATTTTGGAAGGTAGTTACACCTAATGGAAACACATTATTTTGGAAGGTAGTTACACCTAATGGAAACACATTATTTCGGATGGTAGTTACACCTAATGGAAACACATTATGAATCAATTGTGTCAGCTCTAGCTCTTTTTTAGTTGCATTTGTCATAACTCCTAAATTCAATAAAAAACGCCAATACATTACAAAGTTGTATTTCCAATTAACAATGGTACAGTGAAGAGGTCAGTAGGGAGCTTTGTGCTCCCATCTGCTCCTTACTCAACCATGAAGTTCTTTGCCAGTTCCTGAGCCTGCAGCCTGTCAATTGAACTAACCTACAGACCCGTTTAACTACAATGGCATAATCAGTTACGGTTACATAAACCTTTAAGTTTTAACATGTGGTTGTTTATCTACCTTAGTTGAATGCACTGGCTGAAGTCGCTCTCGATTAAAAGCGTCTGCCAAATTAACAAAATGTAAATGTACAAATGTACAGTTGGAAAGCATGCTGACGATTCATCTCATGAGCTCTGCCCCCTAAAAATACAAACTCTTTGACCAAGCAAAATTTGCTTAGTTAATTTCTACATGAATGAATCTGGTGCACATCAAGTTCCACCGAGTTAAATCAGTAAATCAGTCTACAACAATTATATTCCGCCATCAAACATGAATTGTTCGTGTAATGTTAACAAAACATGATAGAGCAAATCTTAAAGGCAGCCAAAAATGTTTGTGTAGAGGAGACATTGTGGAAGGGAAAGGGGATACCTAGTTATTTGAACAACTGAATTGATTCTACCATTTAAGCCAACCCATTCGAATCAGACTGGGGTTAATGACGGATGCGAGACATTTAACGGGCTCTGGATTGGCTAGTCTATTTTTTACTAATGTCCTTGTGTATTAATAACCCATTGATTTTAGAGAAAAACCTATAGCAGACAACCATCAGAAAATTTCATTATGGAAGGATTTAAACATCTATTTTTCACGTCATACAGTTTTAAGTAAATGATTCTATCAACATCGGATGTTAAAATGTTTTTCTTTATTCGAACAGACAAGACTCTCAATATCTAAGAGACAAGGCTCTCTGAAACAGAACCCTTTTTCTGTTTCAGAGCTTCAGAGATCCTTTCATTTAAATGTACTCCCCTAATCTTGAATGGCAGATTGGCACTGATTATTTTACAAGACCAGCAGCCTCGATAAACTGCTGGTTGGTTCCCGTTAATCTTCCCTCTCATCCGCAGGACCCGTATCTTTACTGAAAGGAGCTGACGACTATAACGGCCTGTAAATCCAACACTGACATAGGCCAACATATAACAACTCAGCACAATTTTATGATGACTGTTGTCACAGAGGGATTTTTCAGTTTTCTCCTCCCCACAAAAGAAAAATGATTTCAACCCCGAGAACAAAACGATTCCTTATCAGACTAAAGGGGATATTATAGAAACGAGGGTAAATTATTGGGCCTGGTGCATGCATAATGAACATACATTTGAAAATTACTCATAAGGCCTAAGCAATGTCCTCTATAAAATGAATCAGTGAATAAAAATGTTTCCTCGTATATTGCGGTAAATTATTTCGTTATTAAGGTTATTTGCAGGGTTTTAAGGGAGGTTAAATTGTGTTGATTTTATCCGGCAGGGGGCGTCCTCATTACGGGGCAGGTTACCTAATTATGTGGGCCTTCGGTACGAATTATAGTTCTGCATCGTAACTCTCGAGCTAAAACCCATTTATTCTTAGGCTAATGACATCCTCTTCTTTGTTTTTGGATTGAACCAATGGTAGGACAATGCATACTTTTGCAATTAAATGTTAACTTGACGTTATCAAAACCCTGCCACCAAAACATGTTGGACTGAAATCAATGAAAGTAGGAAGGATTTCTGAAAGGAAATATATTTTTCTCAATGTGTGATGACGTCAAACCAATCCTAGACGTAATCGAAAAAAGATTAAATATACAGGGTCCAGGAAAAAAAAGGTAGTCTAAAATTCCTGTTGGAAAAATACTGGATTCAATCGTTTCACCTTGCTGGATTGGCTAACATAACAGAGGCTTTATGGAACCTCCCAGATTTACCAAACCCACGCCCTCCCCACGTCATCTCATCGACGTCATCACATCTCATTTTATAAGGTATATAAAAAAATACGTTTTGCATAAAGATACCCAAATCCATACCACCTCCAAACGGAAAGGCGAGGAAATTAATGTTTAAAAAAATAATAATGCGTTGATAATAAAATACCAAACTGGAATTAGAACATGTATTATTTAGTATATAGTATATAATTCTGCATTAAAACCTATTGGACAGCTCTATCTCGACAAATATTCAATGTTTAGGCATTTTCTACATTTCTGAGGCGGATTGTTACTTGCTGTGGTGTAGGCCTGTATCCTATCCTTTGCCAACTGCAGAGATATGGATAGGAAGGGACATGGGGTGCCTCGCGGGGTCGGGGCGGGAACCCCGGCGCGCCGTGCTTGGCCTAAAGCTAATTGCCAACTGACCTTTAGGAGATGAGAATGTGGAGTGACAGTCAGCGACGGACTTGCCCTAATATTAGCATATTATAGCATCATTATGCTGGGTATGGAGATGGGCCTATGAGGCTTCATATGCCTACAAAGTCAAATGACAACGTTTCTCGTAGGCTATTGCAGTGAATCAAATTAGATTGCCGTTGTTGATCGTTCATGGGTCTAAAACTTACCACAGATCTTCATCCCCAGTTTCCGCGTGCATCCTTGCATCCACGCGTCATAGTCTAAAACAGAATGTTTGGGGAGAACGTTTGAAAATTCGATTCTGGAATAATGAATAGTGTGATTTGGGTGACAGTGGATTCGTTTTTATAAAGCGTATGGTGGCAGTGTATGGCACAACGGAGTGAAGAAGCATGAAGCAGACTCACATGCAGAAGAAGCAGCAGCCTCTAGAGCTCACGCCACCCTTTCTCAACCCCCATTGGGAGGAAACAAAGCAGCGCTGACCTTAGATCAGTGCGATTATTAGCCTATTCCTGAACATTCGAATTGTTCCGAATCCACACAGTCCAAACAAAATGGGCCATTAGAGGCCCACACTGGCACGCACCCGGCAAAAGGGGACGTTTTAAATAAACACCCGTGAAATGAGCTCGCGAAGGAGAGCAGAAATTAATTGGGTGAAACACAGTATTTTGATTGACGCGAGATGGTGATGTCTGGCCGTTTGGACACGCACGCACACACACACACACACGCGCGCACACACCAGGCAGTATAGGGAGAACTACTGCAGCATAGGGAAAACAACCTATAGGCTACGTATTTTGATATTGCATGAACATACAGATGGAACATGGCATCATAGCCAAACAAAAAACACAAGCACACAGAGTCAAGCAATGGGACGGTAACACGGCACATCTATATGCATATGAGCCTTATGGTAGCCTTATGGTAGTGTCATTTGTCTAGGATTTAAGACCCGGATAGAACGTCTCGAGGTGTCCCTCAGAGCACAAGGTAAACGCTGCCCGAACACACTCGCACACAAGGAACCACCGGCCGCCTCAGGTATGTATGAGAGACAGAACGTTGGCAGCGAGATAATGGCAACAATCAACAGTAGCAGCAGAGAGACAGGCAGAGTATAAACAACATCACAGGCTTTTTGAAACGGTTATGCATTATGTAAAACCTGTCAAACACATTCGTCCTCTGTCAAATTGCCTATCAAATGAAGTCAATTTTCCATATTAGGCCAATGGATTTAATGGCTGAAATTTCAGGCTGATTAACAAGGCCTAGGCTTCCATTTTTCACAAACAAAAATGACTTGGCCTAGGTCTAAAGAGAAGCGGGTTTGGGGATTTTTCTTAACTAAAATGACTTGGCCTAGGTCTAAAGAGAAGCGGGTTTGGGGATTTTTCTTAACTAAAATGACTTGGCCTAGGTCTAAAGAGAAGCGGGTTTGGGGATTTTTCTTAACTAAAATGTAACTGTCAGTGTGTAGACTAAAAGGCTAATTTCAGTAATAACTACTAAATGCCCTCTTCTTTCAGTGTTCGATGGTAAAATGATCGAAGCGGGTCTCTATTACATTGACATCCCTCCTCCGCTTACACTTCGCCAATGTCATAGAAAACGAAAGCAAGCCGTAATCACGAGCAACGGAGTGCCTGCAATTACCAGCCATTTCCCTGCGTAATTGCGCTGGTAACAGCTCTCTCAGTGATGCACGACCACACATTGGATAGATTAAGAGGGGATAAATGATTGAAATTATTTTAAAAAATGTATCACGAATTTGAATGCTAAAATTCAGAATATATCTTTTGCCAATAAATAATAGCATGGGCCAAAATGTAGTGTTTAGGTTATAGGCCTATTTTAAAATCGAGAACATTTTCAACATTATTTGATAGGCCAAATAAAAAAAAGGCATAACCAAAGGAAATTCGATAGGCTTATTCTAAATAATTGTGATTTCTATTCCAAAAATAATTCCTTCCCGATGCCCTGCGCTGAAGACATAACGACGCACTACGAGGCAATTTACAGGAGGTCAGTTTCTCAGTGCGCGCCGCTGATCCGTTAGACAGCGGCAGGCAGTTGTGATAGCTCTGTTTTTAACCGGAATGATTAACGACGTCGCCCACACGGTAAATAGCCAGAGTGAGACTCGTTTTTATCAGGCAGAGAGGGAGTGAGGTAGGGAGAGGGAGAGCGAGGAATGAGAAGAAAGAGAGACCTACTTGTGGATGAAGGTCGTAAATTGGCGGAGTTGGGGTCCTGGTCCCCGCCAGCGGCTGTCGGTTCAGACGTGGCCATCAGTCCTCCGTTATTCCCGTGCGCTCCGGGACTCTTATCAGATTATCAATGAAAATAACCAATCGGTTGCTGAAAACAAATGGCCAAGTGTTAAGATATATGGCTAATATTAAACAAATAAATAACCGGATTCATGTTTGAAAGTTTGTCTATTTACATAGCCTAAAATAGGCAACATTAGCTTAATTTGACCAATGAAATTGAGCTTTAATTAACCGTGCAGTGACCATATACGAAGAGGATGATGCATCATTTGTTGTATTATCTGCCTCTTTGACGGAGATAATTTATTCTAGAACATGGCTCGCATTTGCCGATCGAAGGGAGATAAATCAGTGGTGATCGGTTTGAGAAGATTTGTCTCAAGCCACACACGTAGGCCTACCCAGGCGCGTGGGTCCGTCTGTCAAATGCAGAAATGCATTCGGACGTTAACATCGCGGGCATTCAAT
Organism: Oncorhynchus gorbuscha; assembly: GCF_021184085.1. NCBI lineage: Eukaryota > Metazoa > Chordata > Actinopteri > Salmoniformes > Salmonidae > Oncorhynchus > Oncorhynchus gorbuscha. The sequence goes on along the minus strand of NC_060180.1, from coordinate 35,417,896 downwards.
ACTGGACCCAAATAAAGTCGGCAAATCTGACAGAAATTTAAGGCTACGCTATTCTAACCTTAGCCTATAAACACGAACGAAAAAAAACTGTCCCTTGTGAAGTTTTTATGGGTCGTTAAAGCGAAATCATCCCCATCTCAGAGCCATCAGTCTTGGGCGCTCGAGCTAAGCGACGAGCACCAGACCGTTCAGTCTACTTAATTAGATCAAAGAGCACGAAAACAAAGGATTTTCGTGCCTTCAATAATAAAGCAAATAAACAGGCCTAGGTCTAATCCACAAACAAATTATCCTTAACAGACCTATTCATAACGAGGAATATGCTAAACGAAAAACCCTACCACAAATGATGTGCAATGGAATTATTTGACACATTTTGTCAAATAATTATTGGTTTAGTAAGAAACATATATAATTGATTGGACAGCCTTCTGAAATCGGTTGGAAAATGGATAGCATATCGACTTTTAATTATGATGATCTTTGAATAACCACGGCGAAGCCAGCATTAGTCAATGTCATTGTTAATAAGGAATAGTTCGGCTAATGATGGAATCGTGCTACTCATATAGACTATAAATAACAATAGCCTACCATTGCTCAAAACATGTTAATTGTTTCTTAATTACAAACTTTTGAACGAGAGAGATATGGAAATCTGAACATTCAAGCGACAGGTCTTTTGCAAAAATATTTATGCTTTTCTAAACCAAATTCATCCTTTTATCGACTCCAATAAGAATGAGCATCGCAACAATGTAGCAGTTGTTGAGCGCTGTGCAGCATTCAAAAACTCACGGTTATATTATGGAAAAATACATCAATACTACAATATAGGCTGTTCGGAAACGTGAGAGCGCTCGCGCTATGAGACTATAGGCTACCTTACCGTCTGCGGGTGCACAGGTTGTCGTGTCCAGAAACTATCACCAAAGAACCGAATTATAGTTCTCTATCCACCCAACGTTCTGAGACGCAAGACAGTCCAAAACCAACGACACCGGAATACCAATGTATTCGAAAAATTCAATCCAGCAGCGTGCGAATGACCTTTTTTCCCTCAAGAATGTGTCATTTTTTAATTATTTCTGAGCGCCTGAATCGCCTACTTATCCACTTTAACGCACGCACACGTGAGTCATAGCATTACCTCCCTCTGGCACGAAATTAAGCTTCTTCACGACCACTGACGTGTCGCCTTTTCTGTGAGTGGGATACTTTATTTCAGCAGGTTTGATTGTCATTACGATCCCCAATCACGAAGTGTCACTCTTAGGAAGTTTGATTGCAATCAAGTCCTCAATAGCCTATTTACTAACCTAGGTGATGTTCAACACGACCAAAAATAACAACGGAGGTTTTATTTGCGTCACTGGCACCTGTCAATCAAAGGAAAACATTGACAAAATTGTGTTGGCCAACACTAGTAGCCTACCAGATATGGACTCCGTTTTGATCAGAAGGTTAGGCATATCGATGAAATGTTATCACAGAGAAATGGACAAGTGCTAGCCTATTCATTTTCTTCTGTGCTGTTGTCCAGATGTAGTTTTGTGGATTGCGACGCTAGACTGATATGACGACTCTAGACACGAGGGGGCGCTTCGACTGCGTTCACAGATCTCTGTGGTCAGGCAGCGTTGATGGAATTCATTTCCAAAATGGTGAAAACCATGTAATCTCTTGCCTATGCTGTGCTGAACAACATATTGTTTGGAACATGTCCAAATAAATATCCTATACCCCCTAGCCTATAGGCTGAATAGTAAAAACAAGAAAAAGATTAGCATGTTATACACACCTGAGGAAGTTTAGGGAATTGACCTATCAACCCCATTTCCCAAGCAGCAGGGCTCCAATGGGAAGTGTTCTCTCCACTGCCTAATGCCCCTGCTTTCACTCTCTCTTTCCTCTTTCACCGCACCCCTTCTTTTTGGATGTTCTCTTCCTTTCCACTTGTTCTCACTTCACCCTGTCAGAACAGACCTTTATAGACAGTGCATTTGGAAAGCATTGAGACCCATTCCCCTTTTTCCTCATTTTGTTATGTTACAGCCTTGTTCTAAAATGGATTGAATTGCACTACCGTTCAAAAGTTTGGGGTCACTTAGAAATGTCCTTGTTTTTGAAGAAAAGCAACAAAATAATTGTCCATTAAAATAACATCAAATTGATCAGAAATACAGTGTAGACATTGTTCATGTTATATATTTTAAATAACATTATGTTTTATTTCACCTTTATTTAACCAGGTAGGCCAGTTGAGAACAAGTTCTCATTTACAACTGCGACCTGGCCAAGATAAAGCAAAGCAGTGTGACACAAACAACAACACAGAGTTACACATGGAATAAACAAACATACAGCCAATAATGCAATAGAAAAAGTCTATATATAGTGTGTGCAAATGAGGTAGGATAAGGGAGGTAAGACAATAAATAGTAATAAATAGTGACAAATTGCAATATATATGACTATACAATATATCTACATAGGCGTACAGAGGCCCATTATCAGCAACCATCATTCCTATGTTCCAATAGCACGTTGTGTTAGCTAATCCAAGTTTATAATTTTAAAAGGCTAATTTATCATTAGAAAACCCTTTTGCAATTATGTTAGCAGAGCTGAAAACTGTTGTCCTGATTAAAGAAGCAATAAAACTGGCCTTCTTTAGACTAGTTGAGTATCTGGAGTATCAGCATTTGTGGGTTCAATTACAGGCTCAAAATGGCCAGAAACAAAAAACATTCTTCTGAAACTCATCAGTCTATTCTTGTTCTGAGAAATGAAGGCTATTCCATGTGAGAAATTGCCAATAAACTGAAGATCTCAAACAACGCTGTGTACTATTCCAGCGCAAACGGTCTCTAACCAGAATAGAAAGAGGAGTGGGAGGCCCCGGTGCACAGCGGAACAAGAGGACAAGTACATTAGAGTGTCTAGTTTGAGAAACAGAAAAAGTCCTGAACTGGCAGCTTCATTAAATAGTACCCGAAAAACACCCATCTCAACATCAACAGTGAAGAGGGGACTCCGGGATGCTGGCCTTCTAGGCATAGTCCCCCTGTCCAGTGTCTGTGTTCTTTTGTCCATCTGAATCTTTTCATTTTATTGGCCAGTCTGAGGTATGGCTTTTTCTCTTTGCAACTCTGCTTAGAAGGCTCTGTTTCACAAGTTTGAACCGCACAGTACAGTACTGCACACTAGAGCACAGTACGGTACAGCAGTATTTAATTTAGTAGAGTACAGTACAGTATAGTTTAATTCGGTAGAGTACAGTACAGTTCTGTACACTAGAGCACAGTACAGTAGAGTATAGTACGGTACAGCAGTATTTAATTCAGTAGAGTACAGTACAGTATAGTTTAATTCAGCAGAGTACAGTACAGTATAGTTTAATTCAGTAGAGTATAGTACAGTAGAGTACAGTACAGTAGAGTATAGTACGGTACAGCAGTATTTAATTTAGTAGAGTACAGTACAGTGTAGTTTAATTCGGTAGAGTACAGTACAGTTCAGTACAATAGAGAGTACATCAGAGTAAGGGATGGTACAACACAGTATATTATACTGTACTATACTATGCTATACTATATTTGTCTTTACCTTTCTTTACCATACTCTCCTGTGATCTACTGTAACAGTGCTGTCCAACCGGGAACAATTCAGAACCAATCATCGTATTCAATGTTTGGGCCAAATCCAGGTCAGTCTGGACTGGACCAAATTTGAACCAATTATAGACATCTATGTTTGGGCTGAATATATGCAGGTCCGGGCCGGACGTCTGTGGACGTTGAAATCAAGGCCAATTGATGCACAATGTCTTGTAATATTTATTTCTGTTTGGACCCCAGGAAGAGTAGCTTCTGTCTTGGCAACAGCTAATGGGGATCCTCATAAAATACTAAATACTAAATCTGAAACAAACATAGACATCTTTGTTTGGGCCAAATCAAGGCCGGTCCAGACCAAACATATGTTGGTTCGCACCGCACCAAAATCAAGGCTGGTCTGGACCAACAAAAAGACAGCAGGGTCAGAAGACATCAGGACCAAAGAAAAGACACCCAAAAGACATCGCTGCCGGTCCATACTGCGTGGGATGTGATTATTTTAATGATTCCGGTTCTACTTGCAGAAATCTAAAGAGCAAGTTTCGACTTTGTACAGGAGTAGTTACTGCGAAATGAACCCTTTTGTGTTGAAGAAGCCGGAAAGACACAGATGTCAGGACAGTGAACCTTATTGTGTTATTTACAGTGCCTTCAGAAAGTAGTCATACTCCTTGACTTCTTTCACATTATGTTGTTACAGCCTGAATTCAACATTTATTTAAAAAAAAAATGTTTTTCACCCATCTACACACAACACCCCATAATGACAAAGTGAAAATATGTTTTTAGAAGATTTTGCAAATGCATTGAAAATGAAATACATAAATATCTAATTTACATAAGTAATTACACCTCTGAGTCAATACATGTTAGAATCACATTTGGCAGTGATTACAGCTGTGAGTCTTTCTGGGTAAGTATCTTTGCAAACCTGGATTGTACAATATTTGCACATTATTCACATTAAAATTATTCAAGCTCTGCCAAGGTAGTTGTTGATCATTGCTCGACAGCCAATTTTAAGTCTTGCCATAGATTTTCAAGCCGATTTAAGTCAAAACTGTAAGTAGGCCACTCAGGAACATTCAACATCGTCTTGGTAAACAACTCCAGTGTATATTTTGTCTTGTCTTTGAGGTTATTGTCCTACTGAAAGGTTAATTTGTCTCCCAGTGTCTGTTGGAAAGCAGACTGAAACAGGTTTTCCTCTAGGTTTTTGCCTGTGCTTAGCTCTATTCCATTTCCGTGATTCCCTAAAAACTCCCTAGTCCTTGCTGATGACAAGCATACTCATAACATGATGCAGCCACCACCATGCTTGAAAATATGAAGAGTGGTACTTAGTGATATGTTGTGTTGGATTTGCCCCAAACATAACGGTTTGTATTCAGAACATAACGATAATTTCTTCGCCACAATTTTTACAGTTTTACTTTAGTGCCTTATTGCAAACAGGATGCATATTTTTGAATATTTTCATACATGTACAGGCTTCCTTTCCACTCTGTCATTTAAGTTAGTATTGTGGAGTAACTACAATGTGGTTAATCCACTGTAACTGTTTTAAAGTCACCATTGGCCTCATAGTGAAATCCTTGAGCGGTTTCCTTCCTCTCCGGCAACTGAGTTAGGAATGACAGCTGTTTCTTTGTAGTGACTGGGTGTATTGATACACCATCCAAAGTGTAATTAATAGCTTCACCATGCTCAAAGGGATATTCAATGTCTGCCTTTTTTATTTTTACCCATCAACCAATAGATACCCTTCTTTGCGAGGCATTTCAGAACCTCCCTGGCCTTTGTGGTTTAATCTGTTTTTGAAATGCACTGCTCCACTGACCTTACATTGTATGTGTGGGATACAGAGATTATGTAGTCATTTAAAAATCACGTTAAACGCTATTATTGCACACAGAGTGAGTCCATGCAACTTATTATGTGACCTTTTGAAGCATTTATTTTTATTTTTTATCCCTGAACTGATTTAGGCTTGCCATAACAAAGGGGTTTAATACTGATTGACTAAAGACATTTCAGATTTTCATTTGTAATTCATTTGTAATAATGTCTGAAAACACAACTCCAGTTTGACATTGGGGTATTATGGGGTATTGTGTGTAGACCGGTAACACAAAATCTCAATACATTTTAAATTCAGGCTGTAACACAACAAAATGTGGAAAAAGTCAAGGGGTGTGAATACTTTCTGAAGGCACTGCACATGAAGATTAAACAGGTACAAAAATGTGTGCGCTGTGACTGCCTCACCAAGACAATATAAGAATGTGAAATAAAAAACATGCACTACATTTATGTTTTATATATTCATATAAAAGGGAAAGTAACTACCTGGTGTGTTGACTGTCTGTCAGACTAGGCAGTGTGCTGGTGACAGCTATGGGGTGAGGTGAGAGGGTGAACATGGTTTATGTCTCCCCAGCTTCTTTTCCTTTTCTTCATTTGATGATGAGGAGAGGGAAGAAGAGCTGTCTGAGCTCTGTACAGAGTCTTCATCACTCCCAGATTCCTCTGAGTCATCTTCATCACTGGAGTCTGAACCATCATCACCATAATCAGTTTCCTCATCTTGGCTTTTCTCCTTTTGCTCTGAGGAAACATTATATAGGAAGATAGACCCCCCCCGGACCAGAAATCGTGATTCCTCGATTAATCAGGGAAAATTACATCTCTGGCTGATTCATTTCCAATCAGCGCAATGTGGGACTTGGTCTGAACTGAACTGCAAAGGTAATTACATTTTTTCAGCAGTCATGCAAAACATATTAAAAACATTGGGTGGAAAACAGATTGTTCAGATGTTCCAATCTATCTATAGCCAAGGCTAAGCTCTACTACTGTTCCTGTCATACTCTCATCACCTGTTATACAGCTGAAGCCAACTGTTGAGGTTTCTTAATGTCCATCATCTTCAGGTCATGGCTGAGGATAACAGGCGATCCAGCGAAATCAACACTAATGTTATTCTCACCTCCTGCACAGAGCACTTCCAATCTCACAGGTGGAGAGTCCTGAGTGAGAGAATAACACATTACATAAGCAGTCTGATAAATGATAAATGCAATAGCTTAGGATTTTTTGTGTGTGCTTTCTCAGTGTTTATTACCTACCTTCATAGGATGTGATACTGCTTGTGTAGGAAGGTTCCTTATGAAAAACAAAAAAACACATTTAAGCATCACATGGGTATTCAACACCATGCCAGATGTTGAATGATGTAGTTAGAACTGGTCTTGTGGTGAAGCCTTACATGGGTGTGGCAATAATATGTTCGCTTCCACTGTTTCTAGAACAAAAAGGTACACAATAAGTTAAGGGAGTCATCAGTCTGAAACCAACTCATAAATACAGGTCAGGGTAGAATGGCAAGCACAGTAGTGGTTGTTTGTTTCACCCTGCATACCAGATCTTTACACATGGAGTAGGCTAATTACATCAGGTACCTTGAAGAGTGTGTGTCACAAAAAGTACAGGAGCCACCTGGACCATCAAATGCAGGCACTTAATATATCACAAATGCATGTTTAGACAAAATAAATAGATGAACATAGCTAGTTTTATTTCATTATTTGTTCACAGACACATTTTCTTCTGAAATGAAATCATGTTCCCAACAAGTCTTGCTTCAACAGATCTTTGACATAGCAAAATAAACACGTTTTACCTGCTTCTGTGGAACCTTGCAAGGTCTTTCCATAGCATTCTAGTCTGGAAACAACATCAATTAGACTAACAGCTAGCAACACAAGCTAACAATCGTAATTATAATCCTAGGCCGAGTTGATTCATCTTGGGGCTTACAATCACTCATTTGAAAACGTGCATGTAATTTCAGGGATACAATATGGCAAGCACTGTATTTGACACATTGACACACCATGCGCGCAACCATTAAAGTTAATGTTCGTTAGCTCACGTTAGGTAGCTAGCTAGCTAATGCTAGCTGAATAGCTTTTGCTGGCTCACCGGTTCATGTAGCCAATAATCGATGACTGCCAATTCTCGATGACTACCAAACCGAGCAGTCCGACAAAGTTATACAACCGATAGGCTATTTCAATATGAAACAATCTTATGCTCTGATTGATTTTTTTGTTGTTGCAACATTAGCTAGCTCACGGTGTTGCTTTCGTGTTTAGGGGTGCATGAAACATGAGGTGTGCAAACAGTCTCATTCCCATGACAACGGATCAACTCTCTCCCCTCACCTGCCTTGGTGCCACATAATTAGGAATTATAATACTAATCATTTAATAGGATCTCTTTGCTTGGTGATATGCTACCAGAGTTGTTCTTCTATCTTGGTGCTGCTATGTTTCTTGTCAACTTTGATGGTCTCGTAACCAAACCAAACAAAGCCTAGGATCAGAGGTGTAGGCGGAAATTGTTGTGTGGCTGGGCATAAACCTCATAGGCTGTACCCAAAGCTCTTCTATCGAGAAGCAAAATAAAGAGGCTAAACTCTACTGTTGTGGCTGGAGAAATGTAACCACTCTCAGATTACTCAAATCAAATCAAATTTTATTTGTCACATACACATGGTTAGCAGATGTTAATGCGAGTGTAGCGAAATGCTTGTGCTTCTAGTTCTGACAATGCAGTAATAACCAATAAGTAATCTAACTAACAATTCAAAAACTACTGTCTTATACACAGTGTAAGGGGATAAAGAATATGTACATAAAGATATATGAATGAGTGATGGTACAGAGCAGCATAGGCAAGATACAGTAGATGGTATCGAGTACGGTATATACATATGAGATGAGTATGTAAACAAAGTGGCTAGTGATACAAAAGTGGCTAGTGATACATGTATTACATAATGATGCAGTCGATGATATAGAGTACAGTATATAAGTATGCATTTGAGATGAATAATGTAGGGTATGTAAACATTATATTAGGTAGCATTGTTTAAAGTGGCTAGTGATATATTTACATAATTTCCTATCAATTCCCATTATTAAAGTGGCTGGAGTTGAGTCAGTGTCAGTGTCAGTGTGTTGGCAGCAGCCACTCAATGTTAGTGGTGGCTGTTTAACAGTCTGATGGCCTTGAGATAGAAGCTGTTTTTCAGTCTCTCGGTCCCAGCTTTGATGCACCTGTACTGACCTCGCCTTCTGGATGATAGCGGGGTGAACAGGAAGTGGCTCGGGTGGTTGTTGTCCTTGATGATCTTTATGGCCTTCCTGTAACATCGGGTGGTGTAGGTGTCCTGGAGGGCAGGTAGTTTGCCCCCGGTGATGCGTTGTGCAGACCTCACTACCCTCTGGAGAGCCTTACGGTTGTGGGCGGAGCAGTTGCCGTACCAGGCGGTGGTACAGCACGCCAGGATGCTCTCGATTGTGCATCTGTAGAAGTTTGTGAGTGCTTTTGGTGACAAGCCGAATTTCTTCAGCCTCCTGAGGTTGAAGAGGCGCTGCTGCGCCTTCTTCACGATGCTGTCTGTGTGAGTGGACCAATTCAGTTTGTCTGTGATGTGTATGCCGAGGAACTTAAAACTTGCTACCCTCTCCACTACTGTTCCATCGATGTGGATAGGGGGGTGTTCCCTCTGCTGTTTCCTGAAGTCCACAATCATCTCCTTAGTTTTGTTGACGTTGAGTGTGAGGTTATTTTCCTGACACCACACTCCGAGGGCCCTCACCTCCTCCCTGTAGGCCGTCTCGTCGTTGTTGGTAATCAAGACTACCACTGTTGTGTCGTCCGCAAACTTGATGATTGAGTTGGAGGCGTGCGTGGCCACGCAGTTGTGGGTGAACAGGGAGTACAGGAGAGGGCTCAGAACGCACCCTTGTGGGGCCCCAGTGTTGAGGATCAGCGGGGTGGAGATGTTGTTGCCTACCCTCAGCACCTGGGGGAGGCCCGTCAGGAAGTCCAGTACCCAGTTGCACAGGGCGGGGTCGAGACCCAGGGTCTCGAGCTTGATGATGAGCTTGGAGGGTACTATGGTGTTGAATGCCGAGCTGTAGTCGATGAACAGCATTCTCACATAGGTATTCCTCTTGTCCAGATGGGTTAGGGCAGTGTGCAGTGTGGTTGAGATTGCATCGTCTGTGGACCTATTTGGGCGGTAAGCAAATTGGAGTGGGTCTAGGGTGTCAGGTAGGGTGGAGGTGATATGGTCCTTGACTAGTCTCTCAAAGCACTTCATGATGACGGAAGTGAGTGCTACGGGGCGTTAGTCGTTTAGCTCAGTTACCTTAGCTTTCTTGGGAACAGGAACAATGGTGGCCCTCTTGAAGCATGTGGGAACAGCAGACTGGTATAGGGATTGATTGAATATGTCCGTAAACACACCGGCCAGTTGGTCTGCGCATGCTCTGAGGGCGCGCCTGGGGATGCCGTCTGGGCCTGCAGCCTTGCGAGGGTTAACACGTTTAAATGTCTTACTCACCTCGGGTGCAGTGAAGGAGAGTCCGCATGTTTTTGTTGCAGGCCGTGTCAGTGGCACTGTATTGTTCTCAAAGCGGGCAAAAAAGTTATTTAGTCTGCCTGGGAGAAAGACATCCTGGTCCGTGACTGGGCTTGATTTCTTCTTGTAGTCCGTGATTGACTGTAGACCCTGCCACATGCCTCTTGTGTCTGAGCCGTTGAATTGAGATTCTACTTTGTCTCTGTACTGACGCTTAGCTTGTTTGATAGCCTTGCGGAGGGAATAGCTGCACTGTTTGTATTCGGTCATGTTACCAGTCACCTTGCCCTGATTAAAAGCAGTGGTTCGCGCTTTCAGTTTCACGTGAATGCTGCCATCAATCCACGGTTTCTGGTTAGGGAATGTTTTAATCGTTGCTATGGGAACGGGGCGGCAGCGTAGCCTAGTGGTTAGAGCGTTGGACTAGTAACCCTGAGCTGACAAGGTACAAATCTGTCATTCTGCCCCTGAACAGGCAGTTAACCCACTGTTCCCAGGCCGTCATTGAAAATAAGAATAAGTTCTTAACTGACTTGCCTGGTTAAATAAAGGTAAAATAAAAAAATTAAAAAACGACATCTTCAACGCACGTTCTAATGAACTCGCACACCGAATCAGCGTATTCGTCAATATTGTAATCTGACGCAATACGAAACATATCCCAGTCCACGTGGTGGAAGCAGTCTTTGAGTGTGGAGTCAGCTTGGTCGGACCAGCGTTGGACAGACCTCAGCGTGCGAGCCTCTTGTTTTAGTTTCTGTCTGTAGGCAGGGATCAACAAAATGGAGTCGTCATCAGCTTTTCCGAAAGGAGGGCGGGGCAGGGCCTTATATGCGTCGCGGAAGTTAGAGTAACAATGATCCAAGGTTTTTCCACCCCTGGTTGCGCAATCGATATGCTGATAAAATTTAGGGAGTCTTGTTTTCAGATTAGCCTTGCTAAAATCCCCAGCTACAATGAATGCAGCCTCCGGATAAATGGATTCCAGTTTGCAAAGAGTCAAATAAAGTTTGTTCAGAGCCATCTATGTGACTGCTTGGGGGGGGGGGGATATATACGGCTGTGATTATAATCGAAGAGAACTCTCTTGGTAGATAATGTGGTCGACATTTGATTGAGTCTGACCAGAAGACCGCCTCGTTTCCCTCTTTTTCAGTGTCGTTTTTTTGGGTTGCTGCATGGGATCCATTCCGTTGTCCTGTTTGAAAGGCAGAACACAGGATCCGCGTCGCGAAAAACATATTCTTGGTCGTACTGATGATGAGTTGACGCTGATCTTATATTCAGTAGTTCTTCTCGACTGTATGTAATGAAACCTAAGATGACCTGGGGTACTAATGTAAGAAATAACACGTAAAAAAAAAATGCATAGTTTCCTAGGAACGCGGAGCGAGGCAGCCATCTCTGTCGGCGCCGGAAGTAATCAGAGCTATGTATGCAAGGACTGACCATCCATGATAACGAAATTGTTTTAACCATGTTATGAGGCTATACAGTGTTTGTTTACATTTACAAACATTGGAGAAAAACAAGTTTACATTTTGGGTTCTCGTGTAGTGTAACAGTTGAACGAAGTACATGAGGCATTTTTAAAGTTATATTCTTCAAGAATCAATGGATATATATATATATATATACACTACCGTTAAAAAGTTTGGGGTCACTTAGAAATGTCCTTGTTTTTGAAAGAAAAGCACATTTTTTCCCGATTTAAAATAACATCAAATTGAAATACATGGCCAAAAGTTTTGAGAATGACACAAACATTAATTTTCACAAAATCTGCTGCCTCAGTTTGTATGATGGCAATTTGCATATACTCCAGAATGTTATGAAGAGTGATCAGATGAATTGCAATTAATTGCAAAGTCCTTATTTGCCATGAAAATGAGCTGAATCCCCCAAAAACATTTCCACTGCATTTCAGCCCTGCCACAAAAGGACCAGCTGACATCATGTCACTGATTCTCTCGTTAACACAGGTGTGACTGTTGACGAGGACAAAGCTGGGGATCACTCTGTCATGCTGACTGAGTTCGAATAACAGACTGGAAGCTTCAAAAGGAGAGTAGTGCTTGGAATCATTGTTCTTCCTCTGTCAACCATGGTTACCTGCAAGGAAACACGTGTCATCATCATTGCTTTGCACAAAAAGGGCTTCACAGGCAAGGATATTGCTGCCAGTAAGATTGCACCTAAATCAACCATTTATCGGATCATCAAGAAATTCAAGGAGAGCGGTTCAATTGTTGTGAAGAAGGCTTCAGGGCGCCCAAGAAAGTCCAGCAAGCGCCAGGACCGTCTCCTAAAGTTGATTCAGCTGCGGGATTGGGGCACAACCAGTACAGAGCTTGCTCAGGAATGGAAGCAGGCAGGTGTGAGTCCATCTGCACGCACAGTGAGACAAAGACTTTTGGAGGATGGCCTGGTGTCAAGAAGGGCAGCAAAGAAGCCACTTCTCTCCAGGAAAAACATCAGGGACCAGATGCAAAAGGTACAGGGATTGGACTGCTGAGGACTGGGGTAAAGTCATTTTCTCTGATGAATCCCCTTTCCTATTGTTTGGGGCATCTGGAAAAAAAGTTTGTCCGGAGAAGACAAGGTGAGCGCTACCATCAGTCCTGTGTCATGCCAACAGTAAAGCACCCTTTGACCATTCATGTGTGGGGTTGCTTCTCATCCAAGGGAGGGATCTCACTCACACTTTTTCCTAAAAACACAGTCATGAATAAAGAATGGTACCAACACATCCTCCGAGAGCAACTTCTCCTAACCATCCAGGAACAGTTTGGTGATGAACAATGCCTTTTCCAGCATGATGGAGCACCTTGCCATAAGGCAAAAGTGATAACTAAGTGGCTCCGGGAACAAAACATCGATATTTTGGTTCCATGGCCAGGAAACTCCCCAGACCTTAATCCCATTGAGAACTTGTCCTTAATCATTTATTGACAGCATGCCAGGGCAGATTGCAGAGGCCTTGAAAAATAAGGTTCAACACTGCAAATATTTACTCTTTGCATCAACTTAATGTGATTGTCAATAAAAGCCTTTGACACTTATGAAATGCTTGTAATTATACTTCAGTATTCCATAGTAACATCTGACAAAAATATCTAAAGACCCTGAAGCAGCAAACTGTGAAAATTCATATTTGTGTCATTCTCAAAACTTTTGGCCACGACTGTAGAACTCATGAGACAAGGGAATAAATGCACAACTCTTGTTGTGAATGTGACTATGAGGAGTCAGAGAACAGAGTGGAGTGCGGAGCTGTCCGGTGCTGACATTTTTGATCTGGCGTTTTGTGACACATCCCGTGCCGGCCAAGCCACATTATTTGCCCGTGATGCTGAAAAATATAGGCCTTTGCTACTGTTACACACTCGCACTTTTCAAACCCATATTGCCAAATATTTCACGTGATTAGTGTTTGTGTAGGCCACTTGTGCATGATTTCTCTATTGTACTACGTCATTGATATGGCATATACCTTCCCTATACTACTTTGATACACATCAGTGCGGATTAAGAAGTGAGTATACTAAATGCGCACTGAAAAAAAGTGGGTAAACGGCATATACCTGCATATGACCTCCACAGCCAGGAAAGGATGCATGCGTAAATTCGCTGCGGAAGCCAGAAAAAAAAGCCATTTCACAACATACACTACATGGCCATAAGTATGTGGACCTCACTTCAAATTAGAGGATTCGGCTTTTTTCTACCACACTCGTTGCTGACAGATGTATAAAATCGAGCACACAGACATGCAATCTCCATAGACAAACATTGGCAGTAGCACGGCCTTACTGAAGAGCTGGGCAAGGATGGACGGTTGGGACAAGCTTGGCTTGAGTGGAGGAGGGTGGGCAACGATGAGAGGTTGGGACAAGCTTGGCTTGGGTGGAGAAGGGTGGGCAAGGATGCGAGGTTGGGACAAGTTTGGCTTGGGTGGAGAAGGGTGGGCAAGGATGTGAGGTTGGGACAAGCTTGGCTTGGGTGGAGAAGGGTGGGCAAGGATGGGAGGTTGGGACAAGCTTGGCTTGGGGGGAGAAGGGTGGGCAAGGATGCGAGGTTGGGACAAGTTTGGCTTGGGTGGAGAAGGGTGGGCAAGGATGCGAGGTTGGGACAAGCTTGGCTTGGGTGGAGAAGGGTGGGCAAGGATGGGAGGTTGGGACAAGCTTGGCTTGGGTGGAGAAGGGTGGGCAAGGATGCGAGGTTGGGACAAGCTTGGCTTGGGTGGAGAAGGGTGGGCAAGGATGCGAGGTTGGGACAAGTTTGGCTTGGGTGGAGTAAATGGGAGAGGGAAACTGGGAGGGGGAGGTGCAGAAGGATATATCTATACTAGAATGTAATTGTTTTTCTTTTTAATAAGAGTTCTGGACAGATTAGGGGAGGATGCCAAGTTGTAAAACATTCTCAGAAGCTTCTTCACTCCCATTCTCTTGACGTTTAGTTTTACTATTCAGTTTTACTGGTCAGGAAACGTATGGCTTTGTTCCCAGAACCACAGGAAACCAAAAATGTACGTTCGCACAGCTTCCAAGGAACCAACATAATTGATATGTTGGATTCAAGTTAAAGAATAGGACTAAATTAAATCAAACTTTGCACTTTATATAAACATTTGATTTGGTCCTATTCTTTAACTTAGATTTTTGGTTGAATCCAATATATAAATTATTAATTTGTAAACAACCTTGAATTAAAAACTTAGGCTGCAGGGATTGGGGGTAAGGGAGAGAAGAAAAAAACACGGTATATTTATATATGGGCCCCATTCTGCATGGAGAGCTCTCAGCTCTGTCTTGTTAGCTGTGCGCTCATGATACGCTCTTATCTATTAATTTGTATGAGTTTGGAGTCAGTCACGCTCTGCTGTACAACAGACAGTTTACTTTGAGTTGAGTCAGATCTCCATCCATCTCTGTCTCTCTCCCTCTTCTCTTCCCCATGCGGTGGATATCAAATGATCTGGAGCGATGCTTGCAATAGTCTTACACTTTGATTTTCTATTAGTTTACAATTGTACACTTGGCGAAAAGGGAATCGGAGTAATATCAAAAAAGGAACATCACATTCTCTCGCCCTTGGCTCGCAGCCCTGCTCCTGCCCATGTCAAACACATTCTGTAGGTGCACTAGCCTCCGCCTCTCTCTCTCTCTCTCTCACACACACACACACACACACACACACACACACACACACACACACACACACACACACACACACACACACACACACACACACACACACACACACACACACACACACACACACACACACACACACACACACACACACACACACACACACACACACACACACACACACACACACACACACACACACACACACACACACACACACACACACACACACACACACACACACACGTTGTAGGCTATCCAGTACATCCAGTACTGTATTATCCAGTACAAAGACATGCACTCTGTCTGATGCTTAGGATACTTATCACATTAGGAATGACATTTTTTCTTTGCCTGCAAATGCTTTATTTGCAGGTGATTTTTATATATATTTTTGGCACAAAAAAAGCTACGTTTGGTAAAAATGAGTTATGTGGCTCATGGTCATGCTTAAGCAAGCAAACCATGACGGTAAATATGTGGCTACAATTTACACTTCTTTAGTTATTTAAAACTAAAAGCTAAAGTCTAGGTATCTTATTGTAAATAAATAGAATATTGAAAGAAAATGGCATTGCACGTCTCACTATTAACATCCTCACTATGATGAGGTTTTTATGTAAGGTCCTTCTTTTCATAGTTGTGCCATATCATATCCAAATCATGCTAAGGTATCAACAAAAATGACTGTATAACTAGATGATTTGGACATGATTTGAAAATGCTAATTTAGGTACCATTGACTACATTGGATTGCCAGGGGTGCTAGTTGCTCCCTACACACTCACCTTACACTCACCTTAAATTGGACTGCTTAAATATCTCTATCAACTAATTTATCTTTAGGCTCCCCTAATGGTATGTATATACAATGTTTGTACATGTAACTTAACCCTTGTGTGGTGTTCGGGTCTGTGGGACCCATTTTCAATGTTTACTCAAATAAAAATTATACAATGAATAATTATTTCAACCTGAGACTCATTGGCCTTGCCTCATTTTCTGTGAAGAACATGTAAAATAACACCTTTTCATTGAGAGCATACTGTGCACCCCCTTACACATTTATATTACATATGCGGTGTTCGGGTCCACTGGACCCGAGGGTAATAAAAGTGTGGGAAAGTGTGTGTGAAGTTGAAAACAAGTAAAAATGAAACAAAAAGGTTTGCTGTATGCCTTCACTCTATCTTCCTCCTTCCTGGGCCTGCTGTTTCGATGGACATGCACCAAGAACCTGTCCGTCTCCCTGCCTGTCTGCCTGTCTCCCACTTTTCTCGCACTCTTTACCCTTTGTAGTGTGTGAAACTACACAATGTCTTGCGTGAACCTGCACAATGTTATTACAATACATTATTTCGAAACATTACTTCAATACATTGTAAAAAAAATGCAGCATTTTCCCACACTACTCCAGCCAGTTGCAAATTGAGGGAGGGACACAAGAAAAATAGCATTGCATGTGTGGCTCCTTACCACAATCAATCAGTATAGCAAAAATAATCTCTGCTCAAAGGGCCTTAAAAATGATTTTTGCAGAGAGAGAAGCTAGCGTAGAAGGAGCATCTTCCACTTTGGAAGATTAATCATTTTCTGAATTTTCCATGTCTCCATCAATTCGGAGTCTGACAGTGAGCTAGAAGAAGAGGACGAGATTGACCCCGAGCCTGCCCCAGGACCAGCCCGTTAGCAGCCAACCCCAGGACCAGCCATGCCGGCAACCAGCTCATCAGCAGCCTGTAGTAGGAGAAATATGGACGTCAAAAAATTGTGACATTTATTTGTCTTTCTTGCCCAAGGAATGAGCCACCCCACATGGCTGCCAATGTGATAAGGATGCCACCAGGGCCGACGCGGATGGTGGTTACTCATGTGCAGGACGTAAAGTCTTCTTTTGAACTGATCATCCCAGACACCATCCAGAAAATCATTCTGGACTGCACTAATTTGGAGGGAAGGAGGGAACTTTTTTTACTTTGCTCCTCAAGAGGAAGCTGACGATGGTAGGAGCAGTATGAAAAAACAAGCCAGAGCTTCCACCTCAGCTGTTGAATACACAGAATACAATTCCTCTAAGTTTGTGTTCATGGTCCTAGTGTCTTACGTGTCAGAGAAAGGCAAAAATGTGGTGCTGCATAGGGATGTGAGAATCTGTGGCCAGGAACATCATTACAATGCCACAAAAGGAGGGGTGGACAATTTAGACAAGATGGTGACTGTCTACAGCTGCAAAATAAGAACCCTACGCTGGCCACTGATATCCTTCAACACCTTGGACATCTCGGCGTACAAAGCGTTTGTCATCTGTATGGCGTTGAACCCAGATTGAAACAGAGGGAAGTGTGGTGGGAACTCTAATCAAGGAAGGGAGAAGAAACTTAATTTCTTGAAACAATCAGACTTTAATATCGATTTATTATTGCAATAATGGAGCTGGTCAACGACCAGCCGTAGGTGATCATTGAGAGCCCGAATAATACAGAAACGCAAGGGGTTTATAAAGAAAAGCAAAAACTGCTTAGTCATGGTTGGTTCCACCCCTACCCTGCAGATCGGGGCATCATACGCTACCTTGTTTTCTTCTTGTGGCTATATGTATTGGGTGTGTGAGGTCGTGGCGCACAAATAAGTGATCACGTTAGTTCTGTTACTCCTAACTCTACCAAGCTAGTCTCTATTCTCTTCATATCTCCACACACCCCTTGGAAGATAGTAAAAGAGGATGGAGTGAATAACTGTGGTAACTCTGAGGCTCTTTGTCTTATGCCGTGTGACCAAGTTTTATTCAGAAGCAAAGACAATACAGGTTTCATTCTGTTCCACAAGTTTATCTCCAACTGGAGTTGACAAGTATGTCCTTGACTACACGCCTAGACCAGCTGTGGGGAGCTAAAAGGGAACCATCCTATCTCAGAAGCACAGAATTGGTAGAATAGAAATCCTCCTCAGCATATAATTGTTAACTATTAATATTAAACACATCAGGTAAATATGTAATTTCTCTCTCACAGAAGCTCCAGAGGAGACATCTCTTTCTCAAAGAGCTGGGCAAGGCATTGGTAAGTCCTCACATCCAGAGGAGGCAACATATCCCAAGGACCCCAGCTTCTGCAACCATCGTGAGGAGGATTCAGAAGGAGGATGCTGGTGCCCCATTCGCCCATCCGCCCATCCGCCCAACCCACAGAACCAACAACTCCAATAGCGGAAGTAAGTGAGAGTGATGTTGTTGAATGTGTGTGTCCTACTCTCCTACCTTGGCCTGCTGTAACTATATATGTGAGTGGGTGAGAATTCCTGAATGAAATATTTTCATCATTCTAGATTGCAGCCGGTAGCAACAAGAAGAAGTGTGTGGAGCTAATAAGGACAGGAAGACAGGATACACATGCATGAAGTGCAATAAATATTAATAAATAAATTGCAACATACACACTAAAACTCTGTCCCTCGTGGTGTGTAGACCGGCCTGAATTTTTGTGTTCAATGTGGCTCATTTATCACTTCAATAAAATACTGTATGTAAAACTTGTCCTTCCAATTTGTACTGTTCTAAGCAATAAACATCAATAGTGATGAAAACCTTGCTTCATTTATATTTGTTCAAGATAAACATGATTTATTTCACCCATGTCTTGATTATAATAGATTTTTGTTGACAAAAATGTAATTTTATCAAAAAAAAACATAAATATGATCTCGGAGAGGTAAATGTCAAATTTGAACCATGCATGCTGTTTATATTGCTTGTAATTGATATAAGTCAACATTGAAGTATTAAGTACTGACTATTGTTATGTAAATTGTTAAGGCTGTATGGTTTTAAAAACCCAATAATGTTGTGGGTCCATCAGACCCGCGAACATTGGGTGAATAACAAAAACATGAACACCACACAAGGGTTAATTAGATTATATATTACTTTTGATAAATTACTAAATATTAGATCAATTTACCTCAGAATCATTTTGTTAGAGGGACTTAAAAAATGTAGATGAGACCGATACAATCTTAAGTTGAGCATGAGTAGAGGTATTTTTTAAAGCTTGTCCTGATATAGCTTTGGTAGACCTTCAATACAGTTGTTGGCTCTGCCACACTACTCCTCCCAAACAGGGATTTCAGGTGGTTGATAGATTTTTTCCCTCCATGTTCATAATGTGGATTGTCCACTTCATATCCTGTTCAAAGGTAACCCCCCCCCCAGGAATTTGGATGTTTTCTCTGTTTTGAGATTTTGCCCATGCAGTTTTATGGTGAGTGGTAACAACAAAAAAAGATTGTTTGATTTGCAAAAGAGGACACTGTGGTTTAGTTGGACTCGCCATGTGTTGGACCATTTAACATTTTTGTCTATGCATGTTTGGAGCTTCTCCACTGCTTTTTGTGGGTGCATGGGTGATGTCCAATAGCAGAGGTCATCGACAAATTGGGACACATTCCCTACTGTATGGGGAGGGTAATACTTTTCAGATGTAAAATAAAAACAGGAGTGGACTCAGGACCGCACCTTGTGGGACTCCGGCCTTTAGGGATGAAGGGAGGGGAGAATGATGGACCAACTTGAACTTTTATTATCTGGTGGAAAGCTCAGGATGAGAAGAGAAGACCTTGGTGGCACATTTTGTCAAAGGCCTTCTCGATGTCAAAAAACAAGTCAAGGATAAAAACCTTTTTGTTAAAATCTTTTAAAACACTTTCTTAAAATGTCTGTTGCGGATCTCCCTTTTCTAAAATTGTCCTGATGAATGCCATGCACCTCCCAGGCCTCTATGTGGTTACTCAGTCTCTTGTTAATAACACTTTCTAAAAGTTTCACCAGGTTACTTATTTAAAAAACTGATGGACCGATGATGGACCGATAGCTTGTGACATTTCATGGGTCTTTTCCAGGTTTCTTGATCATTGTCACCAGTGCCGACTTCCAGGGTGTGGGGAAGTGGCCAGTTTTGGAGGCAGGCAGAGCTGACCCAGCAGGTTCAGGTAATATTGTGGAGCTTCTATGAGGAGCCTGTTGTCAACCACATCCTCTCCTGGGGCTTTTACCTAAGTCACTTTTATATGGGTCTTGGTTTCTTCTGGTGTCACTGGTTCTGTAAGGGTTGTTAGGAAGTATTAGTACTTACACACAGCCGGTAATGCTACTGACACATAATATAGCATCGCATAACACTGTACAGCGTTTCTCAACTTTTACTACACCAGTGATTAGCTAAACATGGTCCTCCTTCTTTTTTTAACCAGCTTATGTTTAAATACAAAATGTTGAAACACCACTGGAGACACAACTAACCCCTATAACCGTGCCTGTGTTGCCTCCCTGTTGTGCAGTCAGTCTCTGCATCTTCTCTGCTGTCACTCTCTCTGTCTGTGCTTCTTCTTGTTCTCTTCTATGGTCACTGTCACCAGAAGACCAGTGGACCACATTGCCCGTGCTGGGCCCAGCAACATTCTAGTTGTGAATGAATAAACACAATTATTAGATAAAGAAGAACAATTACTGAATAAATACCTAATAGATGACCATTGGCTCATGATACCTTATAAAAGCCAAACGACTTAGAGTGCAAATTAGTGCCTGGCTGTCATACATGTTCCCCCCCATCCTGAGGATTAATTACTATTCCATGCAGTGCCTTCAGAAAGTATTCAGACCACTTTACTTTTCCCACATTTTGTTACATTACAGCCTTGTTCTAAAATGGATTAAATAAAATAAAAATCCTCAGGAATCTACACACAATATCCCACAATGACAAAGCGAAAACAGGTTTTTAGAATTTTAGGCAAATTTAAAATAAACAGAAATACCTTATTTACATAAGTATTCAAACCCTTTACTATTAGACTCGAAATTGAGCTCAGGTGCATCCTGTTTCCATTGATCACCCTTGAGATGTTTCTACAACTTCATTGGAGTCCACCTGTGGTACATTCAATTGATTAGACATCATTTCAAAAGGCACACACCTGTCTCCATAAGGCCCCACAGTTGACAGTGCACGTCAGAGCAAAAACTAAGCCATGAGGTCGAAGGAATTGTCCGTATACCTCCGAGACAGGATTGTGTCGAGGCACAGATCTGGGGAAGGGTACGTAACAATTTCTGCAGCATTGAAGGTCCTCAAAAACACAGTGCCCTCCATAATTCTTATATGGAAGAAGTTTGGAACCCACAAGACTCTTCCTAGAGCTGGTCGCCCAGCCAAACAGAGGATTCAGGAGAGAAGGGCCTTGGCCAGAGGAGGTGACCAAGAACCTGATGGTCACTCTGACAGAGCTCTAGAGTTCCTTTGTGGAGACGTGAGAACCTTCCAGAAGGACCACCATCTCTGCAGCACTACACCAATCAGGCCTTTATGGTAGAGTGGCCAGAAGGAAGCCACTCCTCAGTAAAAGGCACAAGATTCTTTGGTCTGATGAAACCAAGATTGAACTCTCTCGCCTGAATGCCAAGCATTACGTCTGGAGCAAACCTGGCACCAACCCTACGGTGAAGCATGGTGGTGGCAGCATCATGCTGTGGGGATGTTTTTTAGCGGTAGGGACTGGGAGACGAGTCAGGATCGAGGCAAAGATGAACTGAGCAGTGTACAGAGATATATTTAATGAAAACCTGCTCCAGAGAACTCAGGATCTCAAACTGGGGCTAAGGTTCACCTTCCAACAGGACAACGACCTTAAGCACACAGCCAAGACAACGCAGAAGTGGCTTCGGGACAAGTCTCTGAATTTTCTTGAGTGGCCCAGCCAGAGCCTGAACTTGAACCCAATCTAACATCTCTGGAGAGACCTAAAAATAGCTGTGCAGCAATGCTCCCCATCCAACCTGAACAAGGCTGTAATCGATGCCAAAGATGCTTCGGCAAAGTACTAAGTAAAGGGTCTGAATACCTATGTAAATGTGATATTTCAATTGTTTATACATTTGCAAAAATGTCTTAAAACCTGTTTTTCTTTGTCATTGTGTGGTATTGTGCATAGATTGATAAGACATTTTAAAAATATATATAGTTTAGAATAAGGCTGTAAAGTAACAAAATGTGGAAAAAGTCCAGGGGTCTGAATACTTCCCGAAGGCACTGTATATAATATTGAGCCAAAATATCAGTGTGTCTCTCTGTTTTTTTCCTACTTCCACTGCACTTGACTCTGAGGAGGCAGCAGGTGAGTTGTCTGTGCTATTAATCCTAGTAAGTATTACTGTACTCCTAATATTCAACAAATAACGTGAGTTTTCCCATCTGTAAAAAGCAACTACATCTCAAATTTGCTTACCGCGACTACGCAACACAGATGAATAACAGTGCACACAGGAAAATAACACCTCTGATGTAATCAAAGCAAATAAAAAGCCTACATGAAAGTAAGAGAGAGAGAGTAAAAACGATTGTTTCTAGTTGAGGTTAGTTTCAAGTGAAGTGTCCTGGCTTCGCATCAGTTCAAAAGATTGAACAGTGACTGACGATACCATCTGGGGGCTGTGTTGGAGAGCCGCACATAAATTGCGCAACAGAAAGATGTCAATTCTGCCAATGGGAGGATTGCATGAAATATTCTGCATGCATGCATGCTCATAATTCGACAAAAAATATGAAAGGGCGCATCATGTCATATTAAATGTCCATTAGTCTCACATGAAATTCTCATCTCATCACATTCTCGTCGACTGAAGTGAAAAGTTCTTTGTAAATGTTATAATTTTCTTTCCAGGGCATCTCATCACTTAACGTCATAGTTTTAGGAAAAATAGGTTGTTGAGTTAGTGTTGACGAAATTAACACTGAAGAAGACCAGGGGACAACACTGCCTGTGCTGAGCCCAGCAACAGCCTAGTTTTGAATGAATAAAAACATATATTAGACAAAGAAGAAAATCACCGAATATAAGTAATATAAGCCAAACTAATGAGGCTAAATAACAAATTAATGCCTGCCATGGGTACTCCCCTGCCCACTTAGCTAACAGTTTAAATATACGGCCAAAGCATTACGGAACTGGCAGTCTCTCTTTCTCTCTTTTCTTCTAATGAATTTTATTTAAAAAACTTCTGTGTTTGTCATTGAACAATGGGATTAGTTGCTGTGGATGCAGGTAGATTTCCAGCTTTGTGCTTGGTTTGACAGTGCCGCAGCTATATGCGTATCCTTCCACCAAGAAGTGACGGGCCCTCGGATGAGCGAATAAAATTTTAGGCTGGTCTTTCTAGCCTCCCTTGGGGTTGGATATGTAATGTAATCTGACAACACTCGTCACAACACTCGCTGAAGAGACTAAGATTCATAAGCAAATAAACATTGATAAACAATTCAAAGCCACAGACAGTCCCCAAAGTCACTTTAAACAGATTAATAAGGATTATTTAGCAATCACAATGCATTAATTCAGTGTTTCATTGTAATAGCATACATGATGCCTTGCATTTCATAAAAAGCACTGCATAAATGTCTAATACATGTCTATTGGCTCATGTGTTATATAAATGCTAATCTAATTACTTTTTATGCAATTGCAAAATTAGTGCCTGTAGCAAATAAAACATTTGAATTAAAATACCTCAGACTAAATTCTATAATGATGTTCTTTAGATTTAAACTTAAGATTTAAGTTCTATATATTATGTGTTCCCCCTACCCTAATTGAGAGTAAATTGGCCTACTATTTCATGCGATATACAGCCAAAATATTAACTGGCAACTGTAGACCACATCTTTTTCAGTTATCTCCCGACCTCGATTGCAGCAGCAGCTGATCTGTCTGTGTCAAGCCTAGCATAATTTGTCACAGACACAGTCACAGCATTCAGACCAGCAGAACCAGCTGAACTTTGACACATTTAGCAGCGTAGTCCTCAAGAGGTGTTTTTTTTAGGTCTCTCTGTAGCTGGGTGCGTAATTGGCGGCAGAGAAGTCAGGCGCAGGAGAGCAGAACTGGGTAATAACCGGAGATGTATTAAGCAAAACCAACCGGCATCCAGAACAACAAGATAAATGGGCACAAAGTTAACCCGTTGTGCGCTCACTGGGAAGGTGCACAATCACTACAATAAACAATCCTACACAAAGACATGGGGGGAACAGAGGGTTAAATACACAACACATAAATGAGGGAATTGAAACCAGGTGTGTGGAACAAACAAGACAAAACAAATGGAAAATGAAAAGTGGATCTACGATGGCTAGAAGACCGGCGACGCCGAGCACAGAGCGCCACCCGAACAAGGAGAGGACCCGACTTCGGCGGAAGTCGTGACACTCTTACTTCTTCTGCACAACCTGTCAGTTTTTTACAATCCAAGATTTTGGCCAGTGGAGGATCCTCAGTGAATTTCTTATGTATCGTTTGCTCAATGTCCCCCTCTCTTCACGTTTCTCTACTCTCCCTCTTGCGAACCCTCAACCAATTTGATTGCCATGATGATAGTCTCTGCCTCATATTTCTGAACAGTCGAAATAAAAACCCTGCGTCTATTTGAAGGAACATTCCAAAAATAAATATATTTTGAAGGCTAGTTTAGGATGTAGTCTACAACCTTCTGTCTGTAATATGTATAATTATGCTACCATATCATAGCCTGAGTGGTTAAGCACCCCATGATTTCATAGACAGTACATGATTGAAATTCGCTAGAGCAGCTGTTCCAACTCTGGGCAGCCGAAGCGTGTAGCCAGTACAGCCTGTCTGCTGCTTAGCCAATGTTTGAAAGAAGATGACGATGAAAAAATGAAATGTAAAAGGTCATAGAAAAGTTGGATCCACAGCCAAAACACGGTAAGAGACTTGGGGTGGATTAAAAGTAGATGGAAAAACTGGTATAAAAGGGTTTAAAAGTTGGTTTGTTCAAAGGCCCAGTGCAGTCAAAAATGAGATTTTCTTGTGTTATTATATACACTCAGTGCTAGCTTATCTAGTACTGGGTCAGACCCCTCTTTGCCTCCAGAACAGCCTGAATTTTTCAGGGCATGGAAACGTTGCTCAATTGGTCTCAAGGGACCTCTAAACATGTGCCAGGAAAACACTCTCCACACCATTACACCACCACCACCAGCCTGTACCGTTGATACCAGGCAGGATGGGGCCATGTAGTCATGTTGCTCACGCCAAATCTTGACTCTGCCATCAGCATGACGGCAACAGGAACAAGGACTTGTCAGACCAGGTGGTGTTTTTCCACTCCTTAATTCTCCAGAGTTGGTGATTGCTTTCCCACTGCAGCCTCTTCTTCTTGTTTTTAGCTGATAGGAGTGGAACCCGGGGTGGTCGTCTACTGCAATAAGCCCATTCGTGGCAAGGACCGGCGAGTTGTGCATTCCACGATGTCGTTCCGCAGACCACTGTTAGCTTGCTTGATTCTTATCATTCTCCTTCAACCTTCTCATCAACGAGCCGTTTTTGCCCATTGGACTGCCGCCGACTGGATGTTGTTTGTTTGTTGTCGCTCCATTCTCGGTCAACTCTGGACACTTTCGTGCTTGAAAAGCACCGGAGGCTTCTGAGATACTGGAACCGGCGGAACCTGGCACCCAATGATCATACCACACTCAAAGTCGCTTAGGTCACTCGTTTTGCCTGTTCTAACGTTCAATCAAAAAGTAACTGAATGCCTCGATGCCTGTTTGCCTGCTTTAAATAGTAAGCCGCGGCCAGATGACTACCTGCCTGTGGGAGCGAACCATTTTAGTGAATGGGGTGGTGCACCTAATAAACTGGCCACTGAGTGTATATTTCCATGAGGTATGAGGTTGGAATAATACTGTGAAATTTTGAAGGGGATGATAATGCCCTTTAAGTGTAAGACCTGTGTGAAAAGCCCTCTTGAAAATTCTTTCTGTTTTGGTAGGATGGAGTTTTGGTGTTCACACCCACTGTGCACACACTGGTTGAATCACAAACACGTAATATACATTGAATTGGAGTCTATGCCCAGTGGGTGGTGACATCTCTAGGTGGTAAATTAATTAATAGACCAGTAAGAAAGAGAGTTCCAAACCTCAATGCAAATCACATCTAGTTTTCAGTTTTGCCCTCCCCACTCAGACCACTCCCAAATAGTCCAAGCAAAATTATTGCTTGAAAATTGCTCTTTGCGAAGATGCAATTGTTGTTTATTTTTAACCACTTTAATTTCAAACAATCACAGTAAGTTATTTTAGTTAAATTATTTGATAAACGTCCTCACTCTCCAGACATTTTCAAATGGATTTCCACACATGAGCAGATGTTTCAGCTCCTCCTGTAGGTGAGTGAGGTTGTTGGTTCCTCTGAGAGGCTGGGAGCTGTGAATGTTTGATGTTCTGGGTTGGTTTGTGGTGGTGGTGGTGAGGGCTATGTAGGTGGGGCAGCTCCTTGAGGCTGAGGAAGGCCCTCCTCTACAATTAGCACATTTGGTGTCTTAGTCTTTTGTGCACTCTTTATGGTGATGGTTCTCCCCAAATCACAGACACCTCGACTGGTTTTTGCACTGGGTGGAGATGTGGTTCAACTGCAGGAGGTGAGTTAGCCTTTTCCACTTTGTAGAAGCCATCGTGGAGGAGTTTGATGGAGTGTCCTGCTTTGGAAAGGTGGATTCTTATGAAAGTGGTGGGGAGTTGTGTTTGACTGATGATAATCCTGTTTTTCTTTTCCCAGCTCTGTGCTGATGTCCTCAACTGGGATTGAGGTGACGAGCTCTTTGATGATGACTTGTTTCGTCAGCCTCTCTCCTCGTGGGTGTCCATCCCTCCTCTGCTGGGCTTGACGGTATAATAATTGTGACCCAGCGAGTGTCCTCAGGCCTGGGAGTGAGGTGCCTGTTGTAAATACAAGGATCCCTCCTCCTCAGATGAATCAGTTTTGACAATAAAATATTAGGTTTGCATTGCATGATCTCTTGTGTTATTTTGCTGTCGTTGTTGAAGGTATTTTGGTGAAAGTTATCAATTTACGACAGGGGTGATGGAATGGAGGGATTGACCAGGTTTACAGTTTGGTGGTTGTGGAGCAGAGTCGGGGTTGGGTTTAATTTCATCATATCTTCCTCGGTTACTGGTTACCACTCCTGCAAAGGTTATTTCTGGCCTGGGGCAAAACCATTGCCTCAACAAGCAGGGGTGCACAAAAACCTCATTTATATGCTGAAGACTTTAAAGTAGAAGCTTCATAACATCACATAATATTTAGAGGACATTCTCAATCAAATTGTTCTACATCTTGAATATGAGAAATGTCATTAAATGAAATAGCTAGCGCTAGGAAATAGGGAGTAAGACTTCATAGCTACAGTCTAGCCTACACATGTTTAACACCAGTGGTGTATTAGTTAGTAATTAATTAGTCTGATTCCGTTGGAAAACGTTTTGCCTGTTGCAAAACGTTTTGTAACGGAAACGGTTTTCTCCAAACGGAAAACGTTTTGCAATGAAAACCAGAGTTTCTATTGGACAAATTCAGGTGGGTCCCTCAACTTTTTGTTCCGTTTGCTCTGTTTGCTTCCACTTTGGTTCCAAAAGTAAAAGGTATATGATTTCTGTTGCAAATAACGTTTGGCAACAAATGAAACATTTTGCAACGGAATCCGCTTAATTGCTACACCCTAGTATAAATACAGTGGCATGTTTTAATGTCTGCTAGCCGGCAGCCTAGGCCTACCAGCATTTTGAACATTCAGTTTACTTTCCTGTGGACATTTTGTCTCACATTTCCAACGGGATGAGGACCAACCAAGTGGACAACCGGCAGAGTACGTTCAAATAACTATTTATTCAAAATTCTACAATACAAGTCACCTTCGCAGAATTTGCTGGCTTGGTATTAGGTCAGGAAGCGTGCGATGTCTTCAAGAGGAGAGTGGGGCTCGATCTTGGTTGCGAGTGTGATGTTCACAGGTACGCCTCATGGGCAACCTCATGGGCAACCTCATGGGCAACCTCATGGGCAACTGAACTCATACCCTCAAATTAACTCAACTGACCCTTACCGGAAAATATATGCACATGCACCAGTCCAGGGCAGTGGAGTTTATCTGTAGGGTAGTTTAATCTACGGCATAGAGAAGCCTACAGATAAATACCACTTTCAAATTGGAGAAGGTCAACGCATTTGAGTGACAGGTCAGGTAATTTACCAACCACAGATGCAGAACTCAAATCATTCTGCATAAAATAAAATGGTGGAATTTCAATATTATGTGCCTTTAGATTTACATTAAAAGAAAGAGTCTTCTCGTCACTCTGTTTGACTGAGAGGTAAAGCCCCAGGTGAGTCATGTGAAGCGCTGTCAGTTTGCAGCAGGTTCAGCTCAAGACAGGGTTGAGGAGCTAGACAGAGGCACATTAGATGATTTATGTGTGTCTCCACAGCCTTTCAAAGATCAGCTGCACACACACACACACACACACACACACACACACACACACACACACACACACACACACACACACACACACACACACACACACACACACACACACACACACACACACACACACACACACACACACACACACACACACACACACACACACACACACACACACTTTGGTCCTTAATGAGGCAGCTGATACTAAATGCTCCCTTGGGGATACCACCACTTACTGCCATGCTCCTTAACCGTGTGTGTGTGTCTGTGTGTGTGTGTTCTGTGTCAATACGTGTGCAAAGGGTAGGAAAGGATTATTTTTTAATTTTTTATTTTTATTTTACCTTTATTTAACTAGGCAAGTCAGTTAAGAACAAATTCTTATTTTCAATGACGGCCTAGGAACAGTGGGTTAACTGCCTGTTCAGGGGCAGAACGACAGATTTGTACACGTACACTCTAACCACTAGGCTACCCTGCCGCCAGGGCGGATGCATTGTCAAGGTAACAGTAAGGATGAGAGAGGCAGGTCCACAGAAAGGGAGGACCCCTAGCTTTTAGGATAATTTCACATGAATACTAGAGCCTGAAAGGCATGGTATAGGTTCATCACCCCAGCTACACCCTAACTATGACAATGTCTAACTTTTGGGGGGGGCTAATTTAACCATTCTCCTATTTGTTTAAAATGCTATTTGTACTGCTACAGTGGTAATATGAAAATATCACCTTATTCCAAATGAAACGAACACCCGCACATCTGTCTCATTGTTAAAACCATTTTTCCCCCCATGTGGTTGCACTTGTCATTGAGGGACAGTCCTATATTTCAACCCCTTTTCAGGTTTCCCGATTTCTCTTTCTACAAAAAACGGTCCCTTTGTCAGCAAGATGCAATCAGTTAATTCAGGCTACAAGAGTGTAGACCTAATGGCAATCACCGAATGTTCACCACACTTGATGTATTGTAACATACCTCTTTCCATTTATCAAATGGCTGGGTACACAGTGCACTGTACGGATGCTGGAATTATTTTGGGAGCGCGCAGGTAGACTAGTTTTTGAAGTGATTTGTTTGACAATCAGATGACGAAAACATCATGACTGTTAATGTTCGTGCCACAGTAGAAGGTAATCAAATGTTTGAACGGTTAAATTACATGTCTTTACCGCTAGGCTCATAAAAACATTTAATAGGAGGTGCTGTGGGAAGAAAAAACCTTCCCCCCGAATGTCACAGTATAATTCACGCTCTGTCTAGTGTGAGAGACAG
The DNA here is from genome assembly GCF_021184085.1 of Oncorhynchus gorbuscha. Taxonomy (NCBI): domain Eukaryota; kingdom Metazoa; phylum Chordata; class Actinopteri; order Salmoniformes; family Salmonidae; genus Oncorhynchus; species Oncorhynchus gorbuscha. The sequence continues at coordinate 35,388,078 of NC_060180.1, read as the reverse complement.
ATGGACAGAGCGCATGTTTGAATCAACAAACACATGCGTCACAGTGAGCACACACACACACTCACACCTACCTGCTACTGCAAGTTGAGGGGGAAATATATTTCAGACAGATGACATGATAAGAGAATAATTTCATGCTTCTGTGATTTCCCCTGCAGCCTACTCACAGGCTGTGTGTGTGTGTGTGTGTGTGTGTGTGTGTATGTGTGCGTGTGCGTGTGTGTGTGTAGTCCTCTCACAAGACTTATATGCTAGGGGCTAGAAACTTTTTCGATATAGAATGCAAATGCACCAAAAACTGTTGTGAGAAGGTATAAAATCTCAGTATCAACACTAGCTGTCAATGCTCAATAGTGATGGCACTCCCCACATAAAAAAATGCTATACTAACACGTTTGAAGGTAAGACGCAGGTGCAGACGATGTCGAAGTAACAAAAGTTTATTCAATCGAACACGGGCAGGCAGGCTCAGGGACAGGGCAGGCAGAGTTCAGTAATCCAGAGTAGTGAGGCAAAGGTATGGGACAGTAGGCAGGCTCAGGGTCAGGGCAGGCAGAAAGGTCAAAACCCGGGAACATTAGAAAACAGGCACTATAGACTGGACAGGAGCAAGGGGGAAACCACTGGTAGGTATGAATGAACAAAACAAACTGGCAACAGACAAACAGAGAACACAGGTATAAATACACAGGGGATAGTGGGGAAGATGGGCGACACCTGGAAGTGGGTGGAGACAATCACAAAGACAGGTGAAACAGATCTGGGTGTGACAATACTGTAAATCACGTGTCAAACTCATTCCGCGGAGGGCTGAGTGAGTGCGGATTTTCGCTCCTCCCTTGTGCTTTGATGAAATAAGGTCACTAATTAGTAAGAAACTCCCCTCAACTGGTTGTCTAGGTCCCAATTGAAAGAAAAAAAAAGAAAAACCTGCAGACACTAGGCCCTCCATGGAATGAGTTTGACACCCCTGCTGTACACTATGGTAAGAATACTAGTATTCACTGCAGTGTTTTTGAGAACTTTACTGTAGTATTTACAGTTTACAATAGTATAAATACTGTAGTAAAAAAAGGTGTACTATACTGTAGTATTTACTCTAGTGTTTCTGCAGTATACTGTAATATTTATTAAACTTTAGTGTACTCTAATATTTACTAAAGTGTTTCTGTTGTATTGTTTTTGACATAGAAGTTGGGGGCTTGTTCCTTGAAGAAACCTAATGGAGAAATACTAAAATGTTTCATAACCTGTAGGTAGGTAGGTAGGACAAGGTTCTGAATGGAGAGTTCAGATCTTCTGCTCTTTTCTATAACCTGTAGGGAACACAATAGATTGTCTATACTTGACATGTAGGGTTGGATAAACATACCTGAATTTGTCTGATAGAAACTCTTGGACTAATGTAACGTGGGAGTCGGGAAACAAGTACAGGGAGTGGAAATGTAATAATAAATAGTGTAGTACTAAACATGAAACAGAGTAAATAATGCCTGGGGAAAGAACCAAAGGGAGTGACAGATATAGGGGAGGTAATTAGGAAGGTGATGAAGTCCAGGTGAGTCTCATAACGATGGTGGCAGGTGTGCGTAATAATGAATGAACTGGCGACGTCAAGCGCCGGATAGGGAGTAGACGTGACTAATGCTTGCACCCTATATCAGCTAGATGCAGGCAAGAGCATGCAAGGCGGTATTGCATGTCTCACTGTCTGTCCATGTGTCACTGTTTGTCACCTCAAATTGTGATCACCTAAGTTGTAAACTTTAATGTATAGGCTAGGTTGTAGCAACCTCATTATGGGTATACAGAAAATTAGAGTATCATGTAGTAGCCTAAACCCATCGCTGTTACAATGAACTGGGTGAATAGAATATGAAAGACAGTCATCCAATATGCTGTAATAGAAACAAGGCCATGCTCATGAAGAAAATGAATCGTCCTCCCTCATCTTCAAACCTCTTCTCAGGATCGGTGGGTCCCCCGAGGAACGGTTGCCCTAATGTAGGCTAATGCGATTAGCATGAGGTTGTACGTAACAAGAACATTTCCCAGGACATAGACACATCTGATATTGGCACAAAGCTTACATTCTTGTTAATCTAACTGCGCTGTCCAATTTTCAGTAGCTATTACAGTGAAAGAATACCATGCTATTGTTTGAGGAGAGTGCGCAGTTATGAACTTCAACATTTATTAATAAACCAATTAGGCATTTTTGGGCAGTGCAGTTTAACAAAAATGTAAGCTTTCTGCCAACATCAGGTATGTCTATGTCCTGGGAAATGTTTAATTGCATTAGCATACGTTAGCTCAACTCTCCCGTAGACGGGACACCGATCCCGAAGAAGTTTTAGAGGTGACACTGACCGCCACTGGTGTGTAGTATCCAGTGCGTGCGTATACAGTGTAGTAAATAGTGTGTGACGTTTCCCAGGCAGAGAGTTCCTGTATATTTTGTAAATATTTAATCACTTGTACGTGTTTTTTGTAAGAATCTTCTTACTTTGTTTTTGGTTTTGAATAGCCAAATGTGTATAGATCTGGTCTGGTTTAATTTCAGTGAATTAATGGCAAATCAGCTTTCTAAAGATAGCTAGCTAGTGATGCTATCAAGCTAGCTAGCGAGTGTATTTTGATTTGAATACATCAGCCTATTTTTGTTGTTGTTTCTACAGTCTCCTGAACTAAGGAGGAGGACTACAATGCATGGCGAGCTGACGTCGGTCTGGAGGGATCCTCCGAAGTTCTGAGCAGGCTTTCATCATAATGCTGAGTGAGTGAACGGCTCAAAAACTAAATTCATCTCATTCTACAAGACCAGAGTAATCCCTCTCACCCCACCCCCTAAGTTTTAGATGCACTATTGTTAAGTGACTGTCCCACTGGATGTCATAAGGTGAATGCACCAATTTGTAAGTCGCTCTGGATAAGAGCGTCTGCTAAATGACTTAAATGTAAATGTAAATGTAAGTCGCAGTCGGATGGCTCATCTCCCCCTGTATTGGCTCGTCTCTCCCTGTTGACCTCCCTCTGCTCAAGCCCTATTGACTATAGCTCCATCTGTTGGAGGCTTGAAACATTCTAAATCTTTCAACTCCGGCTGAAAATCGTAGTCCAGACCTACTCTTATCATTTAAAGTATCTGTTTTATTTGATTCTTGGTTGTCCCCTTTTTCATGCGCTTTGAAATTATTTTTGTAATGCAAAGTGCCATAGAAGTTGAATAATAATTATAATTACTATAGTATTCCATAGTAAACTGTATTTTTTACATGTATATATATGGTTGTTCTGATATTGTGATGAATACTGAAATCCAGAATCTGAACATTACAAATGCAACAATTGGGACATTGTGACATTATTGTGAAACTTGTATCCTGGCTACTGAAGGGTTGATATGACATCATAATGCACAGATTCATGAAATCAAGCATCATTTTAGCAAAGTTTATTTTTGGAAATGTCACAATGCATGCAACATGGAGCTGCTCAAATATGCAAATCATATCTGTTCCATACACTGACTAATCATGTGTGTGTGTGTGTGTGTGTTTTTCTGGTGTATGGCTTGCTTCATGCTTCAAAGCTCTTGGAAAGCAGCAGCTAATTAAAAATGCTAATTGCACACAGAGCTGATCTGAGAGAAATGATAATTACTCCATTATGGCACCAAAGTGTGTTTGTGTGTGTATAAGGTTGTGGGTGTGTTGCTAATGTCACCAGTCCTCAGAGGGTGAAATGGATGTCAGAAAGACTTTCAGAATTCTGACGTTCGGCACCACAGGGCAAAAGCCAGGGCCCTCAAACGTAAATGTATCAAAGATGTTTGAGGACAAAAATACTCTAATGCTCGACGTCCAGCAGATGCATATTCTTTTTATTTTGCCAGATGTCTAGCCCACATTTTGTCCGAAACATGATGCACATGTGCCTCACTTTTCAACTAGTCTGTGTGGGTACTTCTGTTTGTACCACAGCAGGGTAAAGTAATGCACGAGTTGAAAATATTGAACGCACCGCAGCCTAGTGCGGCCCCGAAGTGGTGTGAACGACTTCCACCTGAACACAAAGAGTTTAATACATCTGGTGGACGTGAGGCCTTGACCGTGCCTCTCTCCATGCACAGCTCAGTCCATGTGTAAGCACAACTTCTAGTGGTTGAAGAATTACAATAAAATGCTGTTATTCTGGGGGAAATGGAGGTGTGTGACGCACAGCAATTATAATCACGGTAAGCTAATAAAAACATGAAAACAGGCGCATCTGCCGTTGGTAAGGAATTTGGATCGTTTAGCAGCATGCACGTAGCCTAATATGTTTCTTTGACTTGACTGGTTTATTCCTACCACACAACAAATATTAGACTACCATTTGTCCATCACTCATTCAATCACTCGCGCTGGCAAGTAAATAAACCAGTAGCAGGTAGCCTACAGTATTGCTGTGAGATAGGAGCGTGACATACTGTAGCCTATATAATCTCAGAGTCTATACCAAGACAGGAGATCCAAACACAATCATATTTCGATAAACAAAATATTGAACAACAACTTGTCTTTTGGATAGAAGTGTGGGCTGAAGAATTGACTTTTAAATAGTTCAAATAGACAACCGATCATACAGATTTGGTCGGCCAGTGTTGGCAGTCGATTTAAGCGGCATGCATTTTTAGTTTAAAACATCCTGCCCACAACCCACAAATGTGATCAAATGTACTATTGGGCTTTCTTTTAGAAACTGACATGGCCCAGTTCCAATATTTCCAAATCATACAGCAAATGAGGGCATTTTTGTTACAGTAAAAGGTGGATGGAAGGTTTTCCAGGCGGATGTGTAGCACTCGTTCACCGGCGCACTAATAGTATGGCGCTACAATCTCCATTTATGCCAGAATTTAGTAATACATTTATGCACCTTTGATAAATGAGGCCCAGTCCTGGACGATAGTGGTATCCTGAACTCCATTTCCCTTATTTTTCCCTGCCCATTATAAGAAGCAGAGTAATTTCACATCGAGATTCACGTAATTTATTTTGCCATAAAGGGAACAGGAAACAGCCAGGTTCCTTCCAGTGTAATTGCCTCTCCAATTATCATATTAATGGGCCTCTGATGGTGTCTCTCTCTTTTTGGCAATTGGACTCAGACTATGATAGCAAATCACAAGCGCAGGCACATACCGTGGGGAACAGTCTACAGCAATCGCACATGAAGAAACCCTAATGGCCCTACAGGGCCGAAGCTAGCCGCCTTATTGGAAAATGTCTACCAAACATTGAAAACAGAGAGCTACTCACCTTAGTGTGTGGCCTTTTATATGTTGAACAACATTATTTATCAACATATCTAAATATTAAAATGTTATTTGTCACATTCATTGTAAACAACAGGTTTTAGACTAACAGTGAAATGATTACTTACGGGTCCTTTTCCTACAATGCAGAAAATTGTGACACAAGGAATAAATACACAGTGAATAACGAATAACAATAATGCGTAAAAAATAAAATGGCTTTATACAGGGAGTACCAGTACCGAGTCGATCTGCAGGGGTACGAGGTAGTAGTAGTAGTAGTGTGTGTGTGTGTGTGTGTGTGTGTGTGTGTGTGTGTGTGTGTGTGTGTGTGTGTGTGTGTGTGTGTGTGTGTGTGTGTGTGTGTGTGTGTGTGTGTGTGTGTGTGTGTGTGTGTGTGTGTGTGTGTGGCATCAGTATGATTGTGCCCTCATGTTATGTGTGTGTGGGTTATGTGGTTTATGTGCAGGTAGTCCGGGTAACCATTTGATAAGCTCTGTAGCAGACTTGTTTACTGGTCTTAGGGCATTGTGCGTAGAAGCTGTTCAGGGTCCCGCTTGCAGTGCAGTAACAGAGAGAACAGGCTATGGCTTGGCCAGTGGTGGTCGATTCCATTTAAGAGTTGGAGGATAACATTTTTTATGGACATGGCCTTATTTCACCCAAAACCCTGACAAACTTTTACAGATGCACAATCTAGAGCATCCTGTCGGGCTATATCACAGCATGGTACAGCAACTGCACCGCCCTCAACCGCAAGGCTCTCCAGAGGGTGGTGCGGTCTGCACAACCGTGGGCAAACTACCTGCCCTTCATGACACCTACAGCACCCGATGACACAGGAAGGCCAAAAGATCATCAAGGACATCCACCACTCGAGACACTGCCTGTTCACACCACTACCATCCAGAAGGCAAGGACAGTAAAGGTGCATCAAAGCAGGGACCGAGAGACTGAAAAACAGCTTCTATCTCAAGGCCATCAGACTGCTAAACAGCAATCACTAACTCAGAGAGGCTGCATTGAGACCCAATCACTGGCCACGTTAATAAATGGATCACTAGTCACTTTATTCAATGCACTCTAAATAATTCCACTTTAATAGTGTTTACATATCTTACATTAAACATATCACATGTATAAACTGTGCACCTTGCCCATGCCGCTCGGCCATCGCTCATCCATATACGTACAGTGAGGCAAAAAGGTATTTAGTAGAATGAATTCATAAAAAATCCTACAATGTGATTTTCTGTATTTTTACTAATTTTGTCTGTCATAGTTGAAGTGTACCTATGATGAAAATTACAGGCCTCTCTCATCTTTTTAAGTGGGAGAACTTGCACAATTGGTGACTGACTAAATACTTTTTTGCCCCACTGTACATGTACATATTCTCATTCACCCCTTTAGATTTGTGTGTATTAGGTAGTTGTTGGAGAATTGTTCGATTACTTGTTAGATATTATCGCAGAACTGGAAGCACAAGCAATTTCACTACACTCACATTGACATCTGCTAACCATGTGTATGTGACAAATCAAATATGATTTGATTTGATTTTGTTTACAGCATATTTGTTGACTGTCATTCACATTCCATTAATCCAGTTCAATGTAACATTGATAGGTTTAGGTTACTCCATGATGCTCGGATTTTCCCTGTACCCATCATTTACTACAACCTAGCCTATGAATGAAAGTATACAACATAGTTGCACAGGTTCGAGAGCATTTTGAGTAATCGAGGTGACAGACAGTGACACATTCAATACCGCCTTGCACACTCTTGCCTGCATCTAGCTGACCTGGAGTGTAATCATTAGTCCAACAGTTGCAAACAAGATTTTCTATTGGACAAATTCAAGCTTACTTTGACTTGCAAGCATTCCAGTGTTGAATAGCCATAGCCAGCTAGCTAACATTGCATTCCTGGTGTTTGAGTAGGCTGAACTAGTTAATTCAATGGGAGCAGGCTAAGTAAGGGAAAGTGAAAGTGAAAATATATATTACAAAATATAGCTCTCTCTCCTCCTCCTTCTTCTTCTTAATTTGGGAAAAAATGTGTTTGTTCAAAACAGTTCTACTATTGTCTTCCTCTCTCTTTCAGTAAACTAGTCACCACATGTTATGCAATGCAGTGTTAGCTAGCTGTAGCTTATGCTTTCAGTACTAGATTAATTCTCATTTCCTTTGATTGGGTCGACAATATGTCAGTTCATGCTGCAAGAGCTCTGATAGGTTGGAGGATGTCCTCTGGAAGTTGTCATAATTACTGTGTAAGTCTATGGAAGGGGGTGAGAACCATAAGCCTCTTAGGTTTTGTATTGAAGACAATGTACCCAGAGGAGGACAGAAGCTAGCTGTCCTCCGGCTTCACCATGGTGCAATTTATTTTCTTCCTCTGACACAGCTTGATATAGAGGTCCTGAATGGCAGGGAGCTCAGATCTAGTGACATACTGGGCTATACTCAGCACTCTCTGTAGTGCCTTGTGGACGGGTGCCTTGCAGCTTCTGTACCAAGCAGTAATGCAGCCAGTCAAGATGCTCTCAATGTTGCAGCTGTTGAACTTTTTGAGGATCTGAGGGACCATGGCAAATCTTTTCAGCCTGATGAGGGGGAAGAGGTGCTGTCGTACCCTCTTCACAACTGTGGGGGTGTGTACCTTGTTAATTCATTAGTGATGTAGACACCGAGGAACTTTAAGCTCAGGACCCACTCCACTACAGCCCCATTGATGTGGATAGGAGCGTGCTTGCCCCTCCGTTGCCTGTAGTCCGTGATCAGCTCCTTCGTCTTGCTGACATTGAGGGAGTGGTTGTTGTCTTGGCACCATACTGCCAGGTCTCGGACCTCCTCCCTATAGGCTTCATCGATGTCTGTGATCATGATGATGGTGTTTTAGTCGTGCACGGTCACACAGTTGTGGGTAAAAAGGGAATACAGGAGGTATGTGTCTGTGTGTATGTGTGTCTGTGTGTCTGTATGTGTGTGTATGAGAGAGAGAAACAGAGAGAGAGAGAGAAACAGTTGCACATATGCCAGGCCGTGAGCAGAGCAACAGGCCCAAACCCCACTAATACACCCCCCCAAGCCACATCCTGAGGTACGTATCAGATGCTCAACATGCTCTGCTCGCACCTACTGTAATGTTCCAGTCCTAATCCCCTTGAAAACAACACTAGACACTATGGAACACAAAACTTTTACTATCTCATCCTGCCTTTGGTCTTGTTGGGGTAAACTTTGAACATTGTTATACTCAGAAGTATAGGAACATTATTAACACAAGAGACATGACGGGTGCCATAATGAAGCTTGGGAGGGGGTGAGTGCAGGGAAAACAATCACATGTGACAGTACTGATAAGGGGAGAAACCGTTGAAGGCTCACATCACTTAGTTCCCTGCTAAGCAAGGATGATGAAATGTTAAAAGATGAGGAGAAGCCATGTTTTTGTCTGAATTACAGCTGTAACGACCCTTTGGGAAGAATTCAAACTTGGTTAAGCTTCTCTAGTGTCCGTGAGTTATTTACTCTGCTATTTACCTAACAGTCTAAAGAGCAGGAACTGAGACTGCTTCAAAGATTTTTAGAAATTCAGACTTTGTCATCCTACAAGAAACACGGTATAGAGGAGACGGACCCACTGGTTGCCCTCTAGGTTACAGAGAGCTAGTAGTCCCAACCACTAAACTACCAGGTGTGAAACAGAGAAGAGACTCAGGGGGTAAGATCATTTGGTATAGAGCAGACCTAACCCAATCTATTAAATTAGTCTAAATAGGAACATTTTACATCTCGCTAGAAATGTATAAGGAAATGATCTCAACAAAGAAACATTTCCTCATGTGCAATACCTATATCCCCCAAATAAATCAAATCAAATTTTATTTGTCACATACACATGGTTAGCAGATGTTACTGCGAGCGTAGCGAAATGCTTGTGCTTCTAGTTCTGACCATGCAGTGATATCTAACAAGTAATCTAACAATTTCACAACAACGACCGTATACACACAAGTGTAAAGGCATGAAATAATACATAAATAAACTAAACACTGCATAGTGTCCTGAGACCGCGAAGCGAGGCAGACATCTCTGTCGGCGCTGGATTATAAAACCCACATACTTTAACGATGACAGCTTCTCCATCCTAGAGGGGGAGATCAACCATTTACAGGCCCATGGACATGTACTAGTCTGTGGTGACCTAAATGCCAGAACTGGACAAGAACCTGACACTCTCAGCACACAGGAAACAAACACCTACCTGGAGGTGACAGTATTCCCTCCCAAATATGCCCCCCTTGACACAAATATATATAAAAAAAAATGTTTACCTTTATTTGACTTGGCAAGTCAGTAAAGAACAAATTCTGATTTTCAATGACAGCTGAGGAACAGTGGGTTAACTGCCTTGTTCAGGGGCAGAACGGCACATTTTCACCTTGTCAGGTCAGGGATTTGATCTTGCAACCTTTTGGTTACTAGTCCAACACTTTAACCACTAGGCTATCTGCCAACCCTAACTATGACAAAACAACCAACAAAAATGGGTTACAACTCCTGCAGCTCTGTCGCACACTGTGTCTGTTCAATGGTAGTCTTCGAGGAAACTCCTACGGTAGGTACACCTATAGTTCATCCTTTGGCAGTAGTACTGTAGATGACTTTATCACTGACCTCAACCCAGAGTCTTTCAGAGCGTTCTCAGTCAGCACACTAACACCCCTATCAGGTCACAGCAAAATCACAGACTACTTGAACAGAGCAATACCAAATCATGAGGCATGAAAGCCAAAGAAACTGCACATTATTAAGAAATGCTATAGATGGAAGAAAAGTAGTTTAAAAATCTACCAAAAAACAATTAGACAACAACAAATTCAATACCTTTTAGACATCTTCCTGGACAAAACATTTCACCGTAATTGTGAAGGCGTAAACTTGGTAGTAGAAAGCCTACACAGTATATTTAACCTTTCAGCTTCCCTATCAAATCTACACATGTCAAGCAGACAACATAAGACAATTAAAAACAAAGAAAAATGGTTTGATGAAGAATGCAAAAACCTAAGAAAGAAATTGAGAAAGCTATCCAACCAAAAAATAGAGACCCAGAAAACCTGTGTCTACGCCTTCACTATGGTGAATCACTAAAACAATACAGAAATACACTACGGAAAAAGAAGGAACAGCAGGTCAGAAATCTGCTCAATGTAATTGAAGAATCCATAGAATCGAACCACTTCTGGGAAAATTGGAACACACTAAACAAACAAGAGCACGAAGAGTTATCTATCCAAAATTGAGATCTATGGATAAGCCACTTCTCCAATCTTTTTGGCTCTAAAACAAAGAAAAACAGCAAAAACATATACAAGATCAATTACAAATCTTAGAATCAGCTTTTAAAGACTACCAGAACCCGCTGGATTCTCCAATTACATTGAATAAACCAAAGGACAAAATGCAAACCCTCCAACCCAAAAAGGCCTGCGGTGTTGATGGGATCCTAAATGAAATAATAAAATATTCAGACCACAAATTTCAATTGGCTATACTTAAATTAATTAACATCATCCTCAGCTCTGGCATCTTCCCCAATACTTGGAACATAGAACTGATCACCGCAATCCACAAAAGTGGAGACAAATTTTACCCCAATAACTACCATGGGATATGTGTCAATAGCAACCTTTGGAAAATTCAATGTATTATCATTAAAACTTCTTAGGGCTAGGCCCCTTTTTTTCTCCACTTCCTGCCTGACTGACGTGCCCAAAGTAAACTGCCTGTTGCTCAGGCACAGAAGCCAGGATATGCATTTAATTGGTATCATTGGATAGAAAACACCTTGACATTTGTAGAAATGTTAACACAATGTATGAGACTATAACACAATTGAGAAAATCCAAAGAATAACCAACTTTTTTTTTTACGATCCCATGCTCTTATAATGGAAAGCTATGGGTCCTATGCAATTCCAGCTCCCAGCTTGCAATTCCGATGGCTTCCACTAGATGTCTTTGTTCAAGGTTTGTTCAAGGTTTCAGGCTTGTTTCTTCCAAAACAAGGAAGAGTTTTGGTACAGGGAGTCACAGTTGGAAATCACTCTGTCGGCGTGCCACAAAGATTGAACATACTTCTTTCCGTATGAAATATTATAGTTTAATTACATTTTAGGGTACCTGAGGATGGAACAGAAATGTAGTTTGACTTGTTTTAACAAAGTTTAGCGACAGCTTGCTTGGATTCCTTTGTTTGCACGTTGAACGAGTGGATTACTGAAATCGATGGTGCCAACTAAACAGACTTTCAGGGATATGAAGAAAGATTTTATCTAACAAAATGACCATGCATGTTGTAGCTGGGACCGTTTGGATTGCAAACAGAGGAAGATTTTCAAGAGGTAAGTGATTATTTAATTGCTATTTGGGATTTTATGAAGCCTGTGCTGGTTGAAAAATATGTTGATGTGGGGCTCTGTCCTCAAACATGTCCTCAAGCATGGTATGCTTTCGCTGCAAAGCCTATTGTAAATCGGGAAATGCAGTTAGATTAACAAGAATCAAAGTTTTTAACCGATATAAGATACTTGTATGTTCATAAATGTTTAATATTACAATTATTTATTTTAATTGCGCGCCCCCTCCAATTTCACAGGATGTTGTCATCAGGTGTCTCTCTGACGGGCCGCCGAGCCCTACAGCACATTTGTACATTTCCTCAGTGAAAAAAATCTAGTGAGCAAATGTCAAATTGGCTTTTTACCAAATTACCATTAGAGGGACCACGTATTCACCCTGCACATTCCTAATTGACAAACAAACAAGGCAAAGTATTCTCATGCTTTGATTTCAAAAAAGCTTTTGACTCAATTTGGCATGAGAGCCTGCTATACAAATTGATGGAAAGCGGTGTTGGGGGATACACATACAACATTATAAAATCCATGTTCACAAACAAGAAGTGTGCCGTTAAAATTGGCAAAAACACACACACATTTCTTTACACAGGGTTGTGGGTTGAGACAGGGATGCAGCTCTTTAACATACAGTGCATTCAGTAAGTATTCAGACCCCTTGACTTTTTCCACATTTTGTTACATTACATCCTTATTCTAAAATGGATTAGGGAGGTGACCATGAACCCGAGCTCCAGAGTTCCTCTGTGGAGATGGGAGCACCTTCCAGAAGGACACAATCTCTGCAGCACTACACCAATCAGGCCTTTATGGTAGAGTGGCCAGACGGAAGCCACTCCTCAGCAAAAGGCACATGATAGCTCACTTGGAGTTAGCCAAAAGTCAACTAAAGGACTCAGACCATGAGAAATAAGATTCTCTGGTCTGATGAAACCAAGATTGAACTCTTTAGCCTGAATGCCAAGTGTCATGTCTGGAAACATGGCATCATCCCTACGGTGAAGCATGGTGGTAGCAGCATCATGCTGTGGGGATGTTTTCAGCGGCAGGGACTGGGAGACTAGTCAGGATCGAAGGAAAGATAAACAGAGCAAAGTACAGATAAATCCTTGATGAAAACCTGCTCCAGAGCACTCAGGACCTCAGACTGGGGTGAAGGTTAACCTTCCAACAGGACAACGACCCTAAGCACACAGCCATGATAACGCAGGAGTGGCTTCGGGCAAAGTCTCTGAATATCCCTGAGTGGCTCAGCCACCGCTTGAAAGACCCGATTGAAAATCTCTGGAGAAACCTGAAAATAGCTGTGCAGCGACGCTCCCCATCCAACCTGACAGAGCTTGAGAGAATCTGCAGAGAATAATAGGAGAAACTCCCCAAATAAAGGTGTGCCAAGCTTGTAGCTTCATACCCAAGAAGACTCGAGGCTGTAATCACTGCCAAAGGTGTTTCTGTCATGTTTTGTCTTATATTGTCTTGTCATTATGCTTTCCCTTCCGTTCGTTTTCCCCCTGCTGGTCTTATTAGGTTCGTTCCCTTTTTTCTCTCTCCCTCCCTCTCTCTTCTCTCTATCGTTCCATTCCTGCTCCCAGCTGTTCCTATTCCCCTACTCAATCATCTAGTCTTTTCACACCTGTTCCGTATCTTGCCCTCTGATTAGAGTCCCTATTTCTCCCCTTGTTTTCCGTTTCTGTCCTGTCGGATCCTTGTATGATGTTCGCCGTGCTGTGTCTTTGTCTCGCCCTGTCGTGTCTTGTTTCCCTCAGATGCTGCGTGTGAGCAGGTGTCTGAGTCTGCTACGGTCGGTGCCTTCCCAAGGCAACCTACAGTTAATGGTCGAGTCTCCAGTCTGTCCTCGTCACTACGAGTGGAATTAAGTTTTTTATGTTTTGTTTTCTGCTCTGATTGTCCAGGAGTATTGCTTATATCCTTTACTGGAATAAAGACTCTGTTTTCGCCAAGTCGCTTTTGGGTCCTCATTCACCTGCATAACAGAAGGATCCGAACCAAGAATGGACCCAGCGACTATGGATTCTCTCTACTCTACTCTCGAGTTCCAGGGAGCGATGCTCGGCAGACACGAGCAGGAATTGTCTGCTGCTCGGCATGCCGTTGAGACCCTGGCCGCTCAGGTCTCCGACCTCTCAGGACAGTATCAGAGTCTTTGTCTCGTGCCACCAGCTACTTCCGGGTCTTCCGAGCCTCCGGAACCTAGGGTTAATAACCCACCATGTTATTCTGGGCAGCCCACTGAGTGCCGCTCCTTTCTCACCCAGTGTGATATAGTGTTCTCTCTCCAACCCAACACATACTCAAGAGAGAGAGCTCGGATTGCCTACGTCATATCACTCCTTACTGGTCGGGCTCGGCAGTGGGGCACAGCTATCTGGGAGGCAAGCGCTGAGTGTACTAACGATTATCTGAACTTTAAAGAGGAGATGATAAGGGTTTTTGATCGTTCAGTTTTTGGGAAAGAAGCTTCCTGGTCCCTGTCTTCCCTATGTCAAGGTAATCGATCCATAACGGATTACTCTATAGAGTTTCGCACTCTTGCTGCCTCCAGTAACTGGAACGAGCAGGCGTTGCTCGCTCGTTTTCTGGAGGGACTCCACGCTAAGGTTAAGGATGAGATTCTCTCTCGGGAGGTTCCATCCAGCGTGGATTCTTTGATTGAACTCGCTATTCGCATTGAACGACGGGTAGATCTTCGTCACCGAGCTCATAGAAGAGAGCTCGCGTTAACTGTGTCTCCCCTCTCTCCGACACTACCATCTTTCCCCACTGACTCTGGCGTTGAGCCCATGCAGCTGGGGGGTATTCGCATTTCGACTAAGGAGAGGGAACGGAGAATCACCAACCGCCTCTGTCTCTATTGCGGTTCCGCTGGTCATTTTGTCATTTCATGTCCAGTTAAAGGCCAGAGCTCATCAGTAAGCGGAGGGCGACTGATAAGCGCTACTAGACGGTCCTCTCCGTCAAGTACCTGTACTACCTTACCGGTCCATCTACGCTGGACCGGATCGGCAGCTTCCTGCAGTGCTTTAATAGACTCTGGGGCGGAGGGCTGTTTTATGGACGAAGCCTGGGCTCGGGAACATGACATTCCTCTCAGACAGTTAGGGGAGCCCACGGTCATGTTCGCCTTGGATGGTAGTCCTCTCCCCAGTATATTTTGTGAAACACTACCTTTAACCCTCACTGTATCTGGTAACCATAGTGAGACCATTTCTTTTTGATTTTTTGTTCACCTTTTACACCTGTTGTTTTGGGTCATCCCTGGCTAGTGTGTCATAATCCTTCTTTTGATTGGTCTAGTAATTCTATCCTTTCCTGGAACGTTTCTTGTCATGTGAAGTGTTTAATGTCTGCTATTCCTCCTGTTTCTTCTGCTCCCTCTTCACAGGAGGAACCTGGTGATTTGACAGGAGTGCCGGAGGAATATCATGGTCTGCGCACGGTCTTCAGTCGGTCCAGAACCAACTCCCTTCCTCCTCACCGGTCGTATGATTGTTGTTCTGATCTCCTCAAGAAGCGTTTTGCATCCGCTCCTATCCTTGTTGCACCTGACGTCACTAAACAGTTTATTGTCGAGGTTGACGCGTCGGGGGTGGGCGTGGGAGCCATTCTGTCCCAGCGCTCCGATACTGACGATGGGGTCCACCCTTGTGCGTATTTTTCTCATCGCCTGTCACCGTCGGAACGTAACTATGATGTGGCTAACCGCGAACTGCTCGCCATCCGTTTAGCCCTAGGCAAATGGCGACAGTGGTTGGAGGGGGCGACCGTTCCTTTTGTCGTTTGGACTGACCAAAGGAACCTTGAGTACATCCGTTCTGCCAAACGACTGAATGCGCGTCATGCTCGTTGGGCATTGTTTTTCGCTCGTTTCAAGTTCGTTATTTCTTATTGCCCGGGTACTAAGAACACCAAGCCTCATGCTTTATCCCGTCTCTTTAGTTCTTCTGTGGCTTCTACCGATCCCGAGGGGATCCTTCCTGTTGGGCGTGTTGTCGGGTTGACTGTCTGGGGAATTGAGAGACAGGTTAAGCAAGCACTCACTCACACTCCGTCGCCGCACGCTTGTCCTAGTAACCTTCTTTTCGTTCCTGTTTCTACTCGTCTGGCTGTTCTTCAGTGGGCGCACTCTGCCAAGTTAGCTGGCCACCCCGGCGTTCGGGGTACGCTTGCTTCTATTCACCAGCGGTTTTGGTGGCCTACTCTGGAGCGTGACATGCGCCGTTTCGTGGCTGCTTGTTCGGACTGCGCGCAGAATAAGTCTGGTAACTTTTTTTTAGAGTAGTACCCTAGTTTCCCTTTTTATCGTTTTCCGTTACGGTCCTGAGGAGAGGAGTTGGGTTCTTTCTCGGGACGTGCTGGACCGTTTGTGATCTATGATTTCCTCCGTTGCCGCCAGTGTTCCTCCTCGAGTGCGCCAGGAGGCGCTCGGTGAGTGGGGGGGTACTGTCATGTTTTGTCTTATATTGTCTTGTCATTATGCTTTCCCTTCCGTTCGTTTTCCCCCTGCTGGTCTTATTAGGTTCGTTCCCTTTTTTCTCTCTCCCTCCCTCTCTCTTCTCTCTATCGTTCCGTTCCTGCTCCCAGCTGTTCCTATTCCCCTACTCAATCATCTAGTCTTTTCACACCTGTTCCGTATCTTGCCCTCTGATTAGAGTCCCTATTTCTCCCCTTGTTTTCCGTTTCTGTCCTGTCGGATCCTTGTATGATGTTCGCCGTGCTGTGTCTTTGTCTCGCCCTGTCGTGTCTTGTTTCCCTCAGATGCTGCGTGTGAGCAGGTGTCTGAGTCTGCTACGGTCGGTGCCTTCCCGAGGCAACCTACAGTTAATGATCGAGTCTCAAGTCTGTCCTCGTCACTACGAGTGGAATTATGTTTTTAATGTTTTGTTTTCTGCTCTGATTGTCCAGGAGTATTGCTTATATCCGTTACTGGAATAAAGACTCTGTTTTCGCCAAGTCGCTTTTGGGTCCTCATTCACCTGCATAACAGTTTCAACAAAGGACTGAGTAAAGGGTCTCAATACTTATATACATGTGATATTTCAGTTTTTTCTTTTTAATAAATGTGCAAAAATAAAACAATTATGGGGTATTGGTGAGGGCAAAAGACTATTTGATCAATTTTAGAATAAGGCTGTAATGTAACAACATGTGGAAAAAGTCAAGGGGTCTGAATACTTTCCGAATGCACTGCATATATCAACGAATTGGCGAGGGCACTATAGAACAGTCTGCAGCCTTACCCTACTGGAATCAGAAGTCAAATGTCTACTGATTTCTGATGATTTGGTGCTTCTGTCCCCAACCAGGGAGGACCTAAAGCAGCACTTAGATCTGCACAGATCTGCACAGATTCTGGGCCCTGACAGTCAATCTCAGTAAGACAAAATAATGCTGTTCCAGAAAAGGTCCAGTTGCCAGGACCACAAATACAAATTCCATCAGTACACCATTGCCCTAGAGCACACAAAAAACTATACCTACCTCGGCCTAAACGTCAGCACCACAGGTTACTTCCACAAAGCTATGAACAATCTGAGAGACAAGGCAAGAAGGGCCTTCTTTGCCATTAAAAGGAAAAAAAAAATCAACATCCCAATTAGGATTTTGTCTAAAAATACTTGAATCATTTATAGAACTCATTGCCCTTTATGGTTGTGAGGTCCAGGGTCCGCTCACCAACTAAGAATTCACAAAATGGAATAAACTCCAAATTGTATTTTTTGCATTCAGAATTCTGCAAAAGCATCCTCTGTGTACAACGTAAAACACCAAATAATGCAGAGCAGAATTAGGCCGATACCCGCTAATGATCAAAATCCAGAAAAGAGCCTTTAAATTCTACAACCATCTAAAAGGAAGTGATTCCCCATAACAAAGCCATCACCTATAGAGAGATTAACCTAGAGAAGAGTCCCCTAAGCAAGCTGATCTTGGGTTCTCTGTTCACGAACACAAACAGACCCCACAGAGCCCCAGACAGCAACAGCAACATAATTAGGCCCAACCAAATCAAGAAAACAAGATAGTTACCTGACACATTAAAATGAATTTACCAAAGAACAGAGCAAACTGGAATGTTATTTGGCACTAAACAGAGATTACACAGTAACAGAATGCCTGACCGCTGTGACTGACCCAAAATGAAGGAAAGCTTTGACTATGTACAGTCTCAGTGAGCATGGCCTTGCTATTGAGAGAGGCCACTGTAGAAAAACCTGGCTCTGAAGAGAAAACAGGCTATGGGCACACTGCCCACATAATTAGGTGGAAACTGAGCTGCGCTTCCTAACCTCCTGCCAAATCTATGACCGTAATTAGGGACACATTTTTCCCTCAGATTACACAGACCCAAAGAATTCCAAAACAAATCCAATTTTGATAAACTCCCATATCTACTGGATGAAATACCAGAGTTCCATCACAGCAGCAAGATTTGTGACCTGTTGCCACAAGAAAAGGGCAACCAGTGAAGAGCAAACACCACTGTAAATACAGCACCTATTTATGTTGATTTATTTTCCCTTTTGTACTTCAACTATTTACACTGCATATTGCCTATTCCTTTGAAACTTGTGAGTGTAAAGTTTCGTGTAAAGTTTTGATTATTTCACTTTTGTTTATTATCTTTTTCACTTGCTTTGGCAACGTTATATGATTCCCATGCCAATAAAACCCTTCGAATTGAATTGAGAGATGAGGGGCTAGACTGGTTGACCCTCATAATGGCTTTCCCACATCTGTGAGCCATGAGGGAGCACCGAGGCATCAGTTAGAGGCCTGTTTGGTCTATTAAATGAGCAGTCTTGTTTCTGTCCTTGAGCCAAGGGCTGTTACTGTCATGCAGGTGAATGAGGACCCAAAAGCGACTTGGCGAAAACAGAGTCTTTAATCCAGAAAAGTAATTCTACAAACATAAGACATAATTCCACTCGTAATGACGAGAACAGACTGGAGACTCGATCAAGAACTGCAGGTTGCCTCGGGAAGGCACTTGAACCTAGCAGACTCAGACACCTGCTCTCCACGCAGCATCTGAGGGAAACACGACACGACAGGGCGATACACAGACACAGCACGGTGAACAATAGACAAGGATCCGACAGGACAGGAACGGAAAACAAGGGAAGAAATAGGGACTCTAATCAGGGGAAAAGATAAGGAACAGGTGTGGGAAGACTAAATGATTGATTAGGGGAATAGGAACAGCTGGGAGCAGGAACGGAACGATAGAGAGAAGAGAGAGAGGAAGGGAGAGAGAAAAAGGGGAACGAACCTAAAAAGACCAGCAGGGGGAAAATGAACAGAGGAAAAGCAAAATGACAAGACAATCTAAGACAAAACATGACAGTACCCCCCCACTCACCGAGTGCCTCCTGGCGCACTCGAGGAGGAATCCTGGCGGCAACGGAGGAAATCATCAATGAGTGAACGGTCCAGCACGTCCCGAGACGGAACCCAACTCCTCTCCTCAGGACCGTAACCCTCCCAATCCACTAAGTATTGGTGACCCCGTCCCCGAGAACGCATGTCCATGATCCTACGTACCTTGTAAATAGGTGCGCTCTCGACAAGGATGGGAGGGGGGAGGGAAGACGAACGGGGGTGCGAAGAAAGGGCTTGACACAGGAGACATGGAAGACAGGATGGACGCGACGAAGATGTCGCGGAAGAAGCAGTCGCACAGCGACAGGATTGACGACCTGGGAGACACGGAACGGACCAATGAACCGCGGAGTCAACTTACGAGAAGCTGTCGTAAGAGGAAGGTTGCGAGTGGAAAGCCACACTCTCTGGCCGCAACAATACCTAGGACTCTTAATCCTGCGTTTATTGGCGGCTCTCACAGTCTGTGCCCTGTAACGGCAAAGTGCAGACCTCACCCTCCTCCAGGTGCGCTCACAACGTTGGACAAACGCTTGAGCGGAGGGAACGCTGGACTCGGCAAGCTGGGATGAGAACAGAGGAGGCTGGTAACCCAGACTACTCTGAAACGGAGATAACCCGGTAGCAGACGAAGGAAGCGAGTTGTGAGCGTATTCTGCCCAGGGGTGTTATGCAGGTGAATGAGGACCCAAAAGCGACTTGGCGAAAACAGAGTCTTTAATCCAGTAAAGTAACTTTACAATCAAAAGGCATAATACTACTCGTAATGACGAGAACAGACTGGAGACTTGATCAAGAACTGCAGGTTGCCTCGGGAAGGCACTTGAACGTAGCAGACTCAGACACCTGCTCACCACGCAGCATCTGAGGGAAACACGACACGACAGGGCAATACATAGACACAGCACGGTGAACAATAGACAAGGATCCGACAGGACAGGAACGGAAAACAAGGAGAGAAATAGGGACTCTAATCAGGGAAAAAGATATGGAACAGGTGTGGGAAGACTAAATGATTGATTAGGGGAATAGGAACAGCTGGGAGCAGGAACGGAACGATAGAGAGAGGAGAGAGAGGGAGGGGGAGAGAGAGGGATAGAAAAAGGGAACGAACCTAATAAGACCAGCAGGGGGAAACGAACAGAAGGGAAAGCATAATGACAAGACAATATATGACAAAACATGACAAGGGGAGCTGTTCTGCCCAAGACGCAGGGTTTCTGAAAGAAAGGCTGCATAGTATGCGACCAATCGTCTGATTGGCCCTCTCTGCTTGACCGTTAGACTGGGGATGAAACCCGGAAGAGAGACTGACGGACGCACCAATCAAACGACAGAACTCCCTCCAAAACTGTGACGTGAATTGCGGGCCTCTGTCTGAAACGGCGTCTAACGGGAGGCCATGAATTCTGAACACATTCTCGATGATGATTTGTGCCGTCTCCTTAGCGGAAGGAAGTTTAGCGAGGGGAATGAAATGTGCCGCCTTAGAGAACCTATCGACAACCGTAAGAATCACAGTCTTCCCCGCAGACAAAGGCAGACCGGTAATGAAGTCTAGGGCGATGTGAGACCATGGTCGAGAAGGAATGGGAGCGGTCTGAGACGACCGGCAGGAGGAGAGTTACCCGACTTAGTCTGCGCGCAGTCCGAACAAGCAGCCACGAAACGGCGCGTGTCACGCTCCTGAGTCGGCCACCAAAAGCGCTGGCGAATAGACGCAAGAGTGCCTCGAACACCGGGATGACCAGTTAACTTGGCAGAGTGAGCCCACTGAAGAACAGCCAGACGAGTGGAAACAGGAACGAAAAGGAGGTTACTAGGACAAGCGCGCGGCGACGCAGTGTGCGTGAGTGCTTGCTTAACCTGTCTTTCAATTCCCCAGACTGTCAACCCGACAACACGCCCATAAGGAAGAATCCCCTCGGGATCAGTAGAAGCCACAGAAGAACTAAACAGACGGGATAAGGCATCAGGCTTGGTGTTTTTGCTACCCGGACGGTAAGAAATCAGAAACTCGAAACGAGCGAAAAACAACGCCCAACGAGCTTGACGGGCATTAAGTCGTTTGGCAGAACGGATGTACTCAAGGTTCTTATGGTCTGTCCAAACGACAAAAGGAACGGTCGCCCCCTCCAACCACTGTCGCCATTCGCCTAGGGCTAAGCGGATGGCGAGCAGTTCGCGGTTACCCACATCATAGTTGCGTTCAGATGGCGACAGGCGATGAGAAAAATAAGCGCAAGGATGAACCTTATCGTCAGACTGGAAGCGCTGGGATAGAATGGCTCCCACGCCTACCTCTGAATCGTCAACCTCGACAATGAATTGTCTAGTGACGTCAGGAGTAACGAGGATAGGAGCGGACGTAAAACGTTCTTTTAGAAGATCAAAAGCTCCCTGGGCGGAACCGGACCACTTAAAACACGTCTTGACAGAAGTAAGAGCTGTGAGAGGGGCAGCAACTTGACCGAAATTACGAATGAAACGCCGATAGAAATTAGCGAAACCTAAAAAGCGCTGCAACTCGACACGTGACCTTGGAACGGGCCAATCACTGACAGCTTGGACCTTAGCGGAATCCATCTGAATGCCTTCAGCGGAAATAACGGAACCGAGAAAAGTAACGGAGGAGACATGAAAAGAGCACTTCTCAGACTTCACGTAGAGACAATTCTCTAAAAGGCGCTGTAGAACACGTCGAACGTGCTGAACATGAATCTCGAGTGACGGAGAAAAAATCAGGATATCGTCAAGATAGACAAAAACAAAGATGTTCAGCATGTCTCTCAGAACATCATTAACTAATGCCTGAAAAACAGCTGGCGCATTGGCGAGACCAAACGGCAGAACCCGGTACTCAAAATGCCCTAACGGAGTGTTAAACGCCGTTTTCCACTCGTCCCCCTCTCTGATGCGCACGAGATGGTAAGCGTTACGAAGGTCCAACTTAGTAAAGCACCTGGCTCCCTGCAGAATCTCGAAGGCTGATGACATAAGGGGAAGCGGATAACGATTCTTAACCGTTATGTCATTCAGCCCTCGATAATCCACGCAGGGGCGCAGAGTACCGTCCTTGTTCTTAACAAAAAAGAACCCCGCCCCGGCCGGAGAGGAAGAAGGCACTATGGTACCGGCGTCAAGAGACACAGATAAATAATCCTCGAGAGCCTTACGTTCGGGAGCCGACATAGAGTATAGTCTACCCCGAGGGGGAGTGGTCCCCGGAAGGAGATCAATACTACAATCATACGACCGGTGAGGAGGAAGGGAGTTGGCTCGGGACCGACTGAAGACCGTGCGCAGATCATGATATTCCTCCGGCACTCCTGTCAAATCGCCAGGTTCCTCCTGAGAAGTGGGGACAGAAGAAATGGGAGGGATGGCAGACATTAAACACTTCACATGACAAGAAACGTTCCAGGATAGGATAGAATTACTAGACCAATTAATAGAAGGATTATGACATACTAGCCAGGGATGACCCAAAACAACAGGTGTAAAAGGTGAACGAAAAATCAAAAAAGAAATAGTCTCACTGTGGTTACCAGATACTGTGAGAGTTAAAGGTAGTGTCTCAAATCTAATACTGGGAAGATGACTACCATCTAAGGCAAACATGGGCGTAGGCTTGTCTAACTGTCTGAAAGGAATGTCATGTTTCCGAGCCCATGCTTCGTCCATGAAACAACCCTCAGCCCCTGAGTCAATCAAGGCACTGCATGTAGCACCCGAACCGGTCCAGCGTAGATGGACCGACATAGTAGTACAGGATCTAGATGAAGAGACCTGAGTAGTAGCGCTCACCAGTAGCCCTCCGCTTACTGATGAGCTCTGGCCTTTTACTGGACATGAATTGACAAAATGTCCATCAAATCCGCAATAGAGGCACAGGCGGTTGGTGATCCTCCGTTCCCTCTCCTTAGTCGAGATGCGAATACCTCCCAGCTGCATGGGCTCAGTCTCTGAGCCAGAGGAGGGAGATGGTTGCGATGCGGAGCAGGGAAACACCGTTGACGCGAGCTCTCTTCCACGAGCTAGGTGACGAAGATCTACCCGTCGTTCTATGCGGATGGCGAGAGCAATCAAAGAGTCCACACTGGCGGGAACCTCCCGAGAGAGAATCTCATCTTTGACCACTGCGTGGAGTCCCTCCAGAAAACGAGCGAGCAGCGCCGGCTCGTTCCAGTCACTAGAGGCAGCAAGAGTGCGAAACTCTATAGAGTAATCCGTTATGGATCGATCACCTTGGCATAGGGAAGCCAGGGCCCTAGAAGCCTCCCTACCAAAAACTGAACGGTCAAAAACCCGAATCATCTCCTCCTTAAAGTTCTGGTAATTGTTTGAACAATCAGCCCTTGCCTCCCAGATAGCTGTGCCCCACTCTCGAGCCCGGCCAGTAAGGAGTGAAATGACGTAAGCAACCCGAGCTCTCTCGCTAGAGTATGTGTTGGGTTGGAGAGAGAACACAATATCACACTGGGTGAGAAAGGAGCGGCACTCCGTGGGCTGCCCGGAGTAGCAAGGTGGGTTATTAACCCTAGGTTCCGGAGGCTCGGCAGGCCAGGAAGTAACAGGTGGCACGAGACGAAGACTCTGGAACTGTCCAGAGAGGTCGGAAACCTGAGCGGACAGGTTCTCCACGGCATGGCGAGCAGCAGACAATTCCTGCTCGTGTCTGCCGAGCATGGCTCCTTGGATCTCGACGGCAGTGTTACGAACGTCTGTAGTCGCTGGGTCCATTCTTTGGTCGGATCCTTCTGTCATGCAGGTGAATGAGGACCCAAAAGCGACTTGGCGAAAACAGAGTCTTTAATCCAGAAAAGTAATTCTACAAACATAAGACATAATTCCACTCGTAATGACGAGAACAGACTGGAGACTCGATCAAGAACTGCAGGTTGCCTCGGGAAGGCACTTGAACCTAGCAGACTCAGACACCTGCTCTCCACGCAGCATCTGAGGGAAACACGACACGACAGGGCGATACACAGACACAGCACGGTGAACAATAGACAAGGATCCGACAGGACAGGAACGGAAAACAAGGGAAGAAATAGGGACTCTAATCAGGGGAAAAGATAAGGAACAGGTGTGGGAAGACTAAATGATTGATTAGGGGAATAGGAACAGCTGGGAGCAGGAACGGAACGATAGAGAGAAAAGAGAGAGGAAGGGAGAGAGAAAAAGGGGAACGAACCTAAAAAGACCAGCAGGGGGAAAATGAACAGAGGAAAAGCAAAATGACAAGACAATCTAAGACAAAACATGACAGTTACTGCTCATTTGAATCACATTACTGAGCCTTTGCATATAAAAACAGTTGTTACAGTGAATGAATTATGCCTCAAGGTGTATCTGTAGCACCTTGCGGTCGGGTACCGAGCAGTTTCGGTACCAATCAGGGATGCAGCCAGTCAAGATGCTCTCAATGTCGCAGCTGTAGAACTTTTTGAGGATATGAGGGACCATGCCAAATCACTTCAGCCTCCTGCGGGGGAAGAGGCGCTGTCGTGCCTTCAATGTTGCAGCTGTAGAGAACAGAAGGTGTGTGTGTGTGTGTGTGTGTGTGTGTGTGTGTGTGTGTGTGTGTGTGTGTGTGTGTGTGTGTGTGTGTGTGTGTGTGTGTGTGTGTGTGTGTGTGTGTGTGTGTGTGTGTGTGTGTGTGTGTGTGTGTGTGTGTGTGTGTGGATGAGCAAGAGAGAGGAGGGGTCAGACTGGTTGACCCTTGGCTTTCCGACGTCTGTGAGCCCTGAGGGAGGTAGCCCTCTGAAACCGACACCACAAACAGAAACAGAGGTTGTGTGTGTGTATGCGTGGTTGCGCGTGCGTGTGTGTTTGTTGGGTTGGCGAGAAACTCAGAGGCATCAGTTAGAGGCCTGTTTGGTCTATTAAATGAGCAGTCCTGCTTCTGTCCTTGTAACATGAGCCAAGGGCTGTATTTGCTAATCTGAATACCATTACTGATCCTTTGCATATAAACAGAAAGCTGTTACAGTGAATGACTTCTGCCTCAAGGTGTGTGTGTGTGTGTGTTTTTGTGTGTTCGTGTGCGTTTGTAGCTTCCGTTACGATGGAAACTGAGTAGATTCAAGCTGATAAAGAGATCTGTCCAATTTATTGTGAGATTAATATAACTGACACACTCTTGTGATGACCCTCCCTCTCTGTCTGCCGATTTCGTTCTTTTTGCTCTTGTTTTCCTTGATAGGATGTCGGTGGGCGGAGCTGGGAGGGTCGTCAGCGACATTGGACACACCTGGGCCCGGGTGTGTCCCAGGATAAATACACCTCTTCCCCATTCATTGAGGAGACTCTCTCCATGCAGACACACTGTTGGATTTGGATTGTGGCGTTTTTGTGGCCGTTTTATTTATTTGTTTGCTTTGGCACCTTTCAACACCCTTCATTATCACATTTATGCAGGCAACCACTCACTTACACCACTGATTACTGACTACACACACCATTGTTAATTGTATTTAGTTTACTTCAGTTAATAAATATATTTTGTTATTCCTTATCTCCACGTTGTCTCCCTTTTTGTTACGAACTTTGAGCCGGTTCGTGACACTCTACACGCTTGTATTTGAGACAGGGGCTGGTTTCGGAGCTTCAGACTGGTTGCCACACTGTAGAGTGTAAAGGGACTTTATCCATTCCTGTCAGAGATAGTAAATATGTGTGTCCCAGCTTCCTCCTGGTTCTTCTATACACCTCTCTGCCATACATCTGTCTATCAATGCATGGATTCACCCATCCATCTTTTCCCTTGACTTTCCATCAATCTCTACATTGCTTCTCAATTCCTTTCTTTGTCTCTTAATTTTCTCCCTCAATCCATCTGTCTCACTCTCTCATCACTCTCTCCATTGCCTTTCTGTCGTTCCATTTTTCATCTCTCTCTCTCTCTCTTATGCATCTGTTTCTCTTCTTCACTGCTCTACTCATTCTCGTTTCCACTCTCAATCACTTTCTCTAAGAATGCACACATACACACACATTTACATACATTTCCCTCTGAAATGGCAGAATATGTGCATGGACTAAATGGGGCAGGTAAATTAACTTTCCTGATGAATACATGCTATGGGATTATAATGATGACAGAACTACGTGAGTTTGTATTTTGTATTTTGTGGTCGCACATTGAGATTTGTGGTTGCAAGTACGATTCGCAAATTTTGCCAGCTTGTATCATGATGTGTGAAAGATTTAACAACGTCGCTAACTTGTAACTTGACATTTGAATACATTCAGTAAGATTTGCAAGTGTCATTCAATTTCGGAATTATTACAAATCCATTTGCAAGTATGAATATTCTGCTGTGAATTAAATAAAAAAAACACTTGCAGATTTTGAACATGCACCCGCTGAGTTATGTCACTGTTGTCATGTTACCAAGAGATTCGTAAGCTTGTAAAATATTTTGTAAGTTTGTAAAAATATATTTCCAAGTGAAAATGAGACCTTTTACTCCTGACCGATCAGTTCCCGCTGCCAAAACCACAACCACAACCACCTAATCATTGGCTGGATTGTTCCATCAATCAAATCTCAGGAAGTAGACCCACATGAGCAAGGGAGGATGAAGTGAATGAAACAAAAACGATCTACTTGAAAGTAATCATCTTGCTTATGTGAAATATAATGCTACATTTCACACGAACTCCAGACCAGCCATTGCATTTACAACCGCAATTCCATTCGCTTGCTGGGCAATGACATTCATGGTAGCTTTACTAAAAACTGGCTAGCTTTATCAGGCAGCTTTAGATGCAAGGGGAAAACAAATATACTGTATGTGCTAGTTAGTTAACCATCTGATTGATGAAGTTGATTATAAATGCAATTAGCAAGCTAGATAGCTAAATTGAAACTGCTGAGGTAAAGCTAGCAGTCAATACTTATGAAGGTGATTGAAGAATGGCGCCGGAGGAGATGGCTGTCGTTTTACCAAATGTGCTATTTTGTGTGTTTTTTTCCCGCGTTGTCTGCAACTTCTTTTGTACATAATGTTTCTGATACCGTCTCTTACGACCAAAAAGAGCTTCTGGATATCAGAACAGCGTTTACTCACCTCGAACTGGGTGACGATTATTTTGAACCAGTTGGACGTAAAAGGATTTACTCCAGATAGTGGACCAGGCCCAAATCTTCATTATTCGCATGAAGAAAAGACACCGATACAGGGGACGCAGGTCCGGGTACCTTTTGTCGGCGAGTTGGTAACCCGCCACCACCATCCGTCCTATTGGCTGATGTGCAATCATTGGATAATAAACCGAATGACCTCCGTTCAAGACTATACTACCAAAGGGACATAAAAAATAAAAAACTGTTTCACCGAGTCGTGGCTGAACAACCACATGGACAATATACAGTTGGCTGGTTTTTCCATGCATCGGCAAGACAGAACAGCTGCCTCCGGTAAGACAAGGGGTGGCGGTCTGTGTTTATTTGTAAATAACAGCTGATGCATGAAATCAAATATTACGGAAGTCTTAAGGTTTTGCTTGCCTGAGTTAGAGTATCTCATGATAAGCTGTAGACCACTATAGTTACCAAGAGAGTTTTCATGTAGATTTTTCGTAGCTGTCTATTTACCAAGAAAAACCAATGCTGGCACTATGACCGCACTCAACGAGCTGCATAAAGCCATAAGAAAACAAGAAAATGCTCATCCAGAGGAGGTACTTGTAATAAATTAACAATAATGAGGCTATATACAGTCGGTACCGAGTCAATGTGCAGGGTACAGGTTAGTCAAGGTAATTGAGGTAATATGTACATGTAGGCGTAAAGCGACTTGTGCTTGTATAGTGTTTGTATAGACACTTTACCCCTACATGTACATATACATATTACCTCAATTACCTTGACTAACCTGTACCCCCTGTATATAGCCTCATTATTGGTATTTTATTGTTGCTCTTTAATTTTTTAACTTCAGTTTATTTACTAAATATATGTATTAACTCTCATTTTTTTTTAAACTGCATTGTTGGTTAAGGTCTTGTAAGGTCTAACTATTACAAATAGTTGCGGTTCCCAGCACTGAAATTTGAGCAGGGAGATTCATTTCGTCCTCCTCTCTGTTTTTCCTCAAGTTGAAGCACATCCCTAACACCCAGACAGATCTAAAGAACTTGGGAACCTCACACGGTTATATGGAAACAGATCCACACATATTATTCGCTACCATGCAGAATTGTCGCTAAACTTGAAACTTGGGAAGCTAATTCAATAGTACCGAAGTGGGTGATTTCTATACCATGAGACTGAATGGTGTACAAGTTTTTACTCAATTTAGACCATCATCACTTCAATGAGGTGTTAGTAAAGTGTTGTAGCAAAAACCTGTACACTCCTTTGTAAAGAACCTACGGCTGTCGTGACTTCAATTGACTACAGTTACCATTTTCTTTTGCTAATCTAAGCAGGGTTGTCATATGATTTCCAGGAGCCTGGTGGAGATGGATGCAACCATAATCCATGGCAGGACATTTGCCTGCATCCAGGTTCAGGCCTGTGTCATGACTTTGCGCTCTTTGGGTACAGCAAGCCCCATCCCCCGCTGTCTCCTACACCCAGGCTGCTGTGGTCAGAGAGAGGTCGTAAATTCCTGGTGGAGATTATCTCCTCATGGCCACAGTATAGAGAGAGAGTGGAGTTTTCATAGAGGAGAACAAAGGAGTTTCTTCCACCTCACAGAACTTGAGGTCCGAACAATATTTATGTTCTGGTGAAGGTATACAAGATCGGTAAAGAATTCAGCTACGAACTGGTCCGTTTGGTACAATTCTGTGAAAATCATGGGAGACAATACGGCCACATTACCATAACGCTGTTTATATGATAGCCTCAGATATGAGGTTTACATCTAATTGTTGTATAAGATGAAGGAGTGAGTTTGATACTGTTTGTGAAATTGTGTAATGTGATTTTGGACTGTTTTGGAAGGAATATCCAATTCCCTTTGGAGTTTAACTAAATCAGAGGACCGCCCATGAGCACAGTTATGGTCGGCCATCCTGGGATAGGCCCTTTTCTGCAATTCCGAATAAAACCCCCACCTTGAGAATTTCTCAACAGTTGCTCTCAATTACAAGAGGACAAAGGTTGCAGACCAGCTTACCTCAACAACTAGAGGTCCAAGGTAAGAGACCAGACTGCTGAATAATTTAACCATCCCACGTGGTTAAACTCTTAGACTATCGATACCGACAGAATAAGAACAAGTCTTTGATGTTAATTACTAGTCTGCGCGAAGACCGACAACCGCCGAAACATCTATCCATGACGACATGAATGAATGTCACTCTGAACTATCCATTCTAACCACGAGTAAGTTGGTGGTTGAAGATTTCCCTCTAGTGGTGTGGGGGCTGTGCTTTGGCAAAGTGGGTGGGGTTATATCCTTCCTGTTTGGCCCTGTCCGGGGGTGTCCTCGGATGGGGCCACAGTGTCTCCTGACCCCTCCTGTCTCAGCCTCCAGTATTTATGCTGCAGTAGTTTATGTGTCGGGGGGCTAGGGTCAGTTTGTTTATCTGGAGTACTTCTCCTGTCCTATTCAGGTGTCCTGTGTGAATCTAAGTGTGCGTTCTCTAATTCTCTCCTTCTCTCTTTCTTTCTCTCTCTCGGAGGACCTGAGCCCTAGGACCATGCCCCAGGACTACCTGACATGATGACTCCTTGCTGTCCCCAGTCCACCTGGCCATGCTGCTGCTCCAGTTTCAACTGGCCTGGGCCCTAGGACCATGTCCCAGGACTACCTGACATGAGGACTCCTTGCTGTCCCCAGTCCACCTGGCCATGCTCCTGCTCCAGTTTCAACTGTTCTGCCTTACTATTATTCAACCATGCTGGTCATTTATGAACATTTGAACATCTTGGCCACGTTCTGTTATAATCTCCACCGGCACAGCCAGAAGAGGACTGGCCACCCCACATATGCTCTCTCTAATTCTCTCTTTCTTTCTCTCTCTCGGAGGACCTGAGCTCTAGGACCGTGCCCCAGGACTACCTGACATGATGGCTCCTTGCTGTCCCCAGTCCACCTGACTGTGCTGCTGCTCCAGTTTCAACTGTTCTGCCTTATTATTATTTGACCATTTATTTGGTCATTTATGAACATTTGAACATCTTGGTCATGTTCTGTTATAATCTCTACCCGGCACAGCCAGAAGAGGACTGGCCACCCCACATAGCCCGGTTCCTCTCTAGGTTTCTTCCTAGGTTTTGGCCTTTCTAGGGAGTTTTTCCTAGCCACCGTGCTTTTACACCTGCATTGTTTGCTGTTTGGGGTTTTAGGCTGGGTTTCTGTACAGCACTTTGAGATATCAGCTGATGTACGAAGGGCTATATAAATAATTTTGATTTGATTTGATTTGACAGAGAGGGCGGACAAACTCTCCAACAGAAACAAACTTTTCAACAGAGACCCCGACGACACACTGAGCGTAAATATATATATTGATTGAAATTGTTCCCGAATGAGTGAGCGTTCATGTGCAAAGGATTAGCATTTCAATTGTTATAACTGTGTGTTGTCTTATCTCAGTCGACCCCCACTTCCCTTTTGTACAACAAGCCGCCATGCCGGTTTAGCCCACTAGGGCACATCCCTCTATCATTTCTTGTAACCATATTTACTTTGTTTGTTTGTGTGTGCACTTCTGTGATTGTTTAGTTAGTTAATAAATACATGATTTTAAGACAATCGATGTATGGATAACTCATAGTGAAGACTGGGTTCGTGCCGATAACCAACAATTTACGACGTTTGGAATGAGACTAACATGAGGTAAAGAAGAATTCATTAATCAGAAGACTATTGATCAGATATGAAAATATGTGAAAAGTTATATTAGGAAAATTATAACTTTGTAATCTGAATATTTTCCTTGGTGCCCTGACTTCCTAGTTAATTACAGTTACATGATTAATCAGTTTAATCGCGTAATAATAATTACAGAGAGTCATTTGATAAAAACTAAAAGTCTTCATTTAATGATAGTAAAGACACGACACCTGCTACCAGCAGGAACATGGAGCACTCCATGTCAGTAAGACATGCATCTTTTATTTACAGTATACAGTGCATTCCATATTTTGTTACTTTACAGCCTTATTCTCAAATGTAGAAAAAGTCAAGGGGTCTGAATACTTTCCGAATTTTATATAGCTAATAGTCCACTCATATGCCGAGTGGCGAAGCCCTATGCACCAGCAACCTGTCTACTCCTGGAGCAACTCCCTGTCAGAGAGACTGATTAGAGGGTTTTGCTGGAGTCCCTGGGCCAATGGGAGGTCAGGGGTGAAGGCATAGGGGTCAGAGAGAGTGAGAGCGAAGTTACAGACATGAAGATACAACTTGAACCACAGAACAAGGCTACTTTCAAACCAAAATGCACGAAGCACAAGTCCGACACAACTGTTTTACTTGTTTAATTGGTTGGATAGTCTCTGCAACTTTTCTGAGGGACAGCACAGCACAACACAAGCCTAGCCCCCCCCCAACACACTCCTCCTATTGAAACCCATTGAGTTGCTGTCCATCAGCAACCCATTGAGTTGTAATCAACAATGTAAATGTTAACTCTCTTGCTCTCTCTCTTTCAATACCTCTATCCATCTCTCTGAAGGTGCTCGAGACAGAATATTTTAAGGACCTCCTTAGAGCTTTCAGACCAACTACCTGCGATCTCTCCAGAGCACAGAGAAGTAAGCTCCGCTGGGGGTAATATACTTTATGCCCGATGTAAAACTTCTTTCATTATGGTTCTGTCTGTGTGATGACATATAGCATATTATCCAGGGCGTAATACCTCTAGGGTCCTTTGGTTATCTAACTAGCAAATATATTCGTTTCCCCCTAGCATCTAAAGCTGCCTGATAAAGCTAGCCATTTGATAGTAAAGCTAGGATGAATGTCAGAGGCCAGCTACAGTAGCTAGCACAATAACGGCTGTCAATGCAATGGCTGGTCTGGAGTTTTTCTGAAATGTAGCATTATATTTCACATGATAAGCAAACTACTGTCATGCCATTTCACACAACAACACAAACAAAATCGATAAACGCAGATAAAAAAAGAGATGATTACTTTCAAGTAGATTGTTTTCTTTTCATTTCCCTCTTCTTCGTCTTCTTCGTCTTCTTCTTCCTCTTCTATGATATTATGACAGTCCGCAAACAATCGTTTAAGTGCATGCCGCCACCTACTGTGCTGGAATGTACGATCAATTATAGTCTGCTCAATTCTGTACTACTATTTCTGCTTTCCACAACCCGAGTCGTATCGATAAAACCTTACCAATAAAAGCTATGAAGTCAACTTTATTCACTATTAAAGTATCCTTTCACACCGGACATTTATGAGCACAAGATTTCAAAACAGGCCTCGAAACCATGCCAGGACCATCAGAAGCACCAGCCCTGACAGTAGGTCCACTCACTACAGGTACATCCTGTAAGAACAAACAGTCCACACTTGTAGCTCTACCAATCTGTTTTACAGCCTCTGCATACGATACATCATGACTGATTCTACTATATATCTCTGAGCCTCTCTAGCCTCTCTATGTACCTGGCATCCACCACATTCTGCACTCTGTTCTCCCCCACAATTACAGCACTTAACCTTCACAATGCTTCCACATTCACTGTAATCATGTGCCCCTCCACACTTGGTACATCTTTTCTTTCCTTTACACTGAGCAGCTACATGTCCCATTCTTTGGCATATAAAACGCCGCAGTGCACATGGGACAAATTCTCTCTGTACTTTTCCCGGCAAAACCTCCTCAAACCTCAGTATCACTGATAAGCTTTCACTTCTTTGACCCTCTTTCCTACTGTTCAACTTTGGCCTCAATCACTCTGCCTCCCTACACATTTTCTTTGATATCATATATGGACATAGATATTGGGACCCCAGTGATGACTCCCCTCAATCTAGCATAAGCACCAGGGACATGGCTTTTATTCTTCTTCCCATTACGCTTTCCCATTTTCAAAATCTTCTCTTGCTGAGTCTGCCTACCACACAATATTGACAATCTACCATTTCCAATCAACCGAGCTAATTTCACTCCACCGACCTCTTTCTCTACGGCATAAGTTATTCTGATAGGGCTCCTGAGTGGCACAGTGGTCTAAGTCACAGCATCTCAGTGCTAGAGGCATCACTACAGACCCTGGTTCAATTCCAGGCTGTATCACAACCGGCTGTGATTGGGAGTCCCATAGGGCTGCCCAGTGTCATCCGGGTTAGGGTTTGGCTGTGGTAGGCCGTCATTGGAAATAAGAATTTGTTCTTAACTGACTTGACAAGGTTAAATAAAAAAAAGTGAGGCCCTTTGGTCTCAAACATCTCCAACACATCGCTACTCTTACTTCCTACCTTGGCCATCGTTATGCTTTCTTTACTAGACGCTCCACTGCTTTCTGTGTCATGATCACTCTTCTTCCTATGTCTTTCCACTACTGACCATCCCGGTTATTGACCCTCATCCTTCCGCTCCATACCATCAGAATTTACAGCCATTTTGTTTGCATTCCAGCACAGCTGTTGCTTATCCAGCTTTTTCTCCATTTCCTCCATTTTATCCTCACTACTCGCTGCCATTTCCCATTCCCCGACCAACACTCTTCATCAATCAAGGAACTTCATGTGAACAATGTACACAACTCAACCTCGGCGTCCTACCTCATCTTCTCTTGCTAATGTGGGAAGCTACTTCCTGAGATTTGATTGATGGAACAATCCAGCCAATGGTTAGATGGTTGTGCTTTTGGCAGAGGGAACTGATTGGTCAGGATTGAAAGGTCCTGCCCCAATCACATTTTCACTTGCAAATATCTTTCCACAAACTTACAAAACGGTTTACAAGCTTACAAATCTCTTAGTAAAGTGACAACTGTGACAGAACTCAGAGCACACGCAGATTCGAAATCTGCACGCGTAGATTCATCTATCCATGAGAGTACTTTAATAGCTTTCATATATTATAGAATAACTTTAGCTGGAGATGTTTACTGAAGGTCTGGTGAGCGGGACACTCCATACATCTAACCCCTCTATTGAACAGAGACCACACACACTCACGCAGACAGGCAGGCAGGCACACACACACATACATACTTCCATCTTGGCCTATTGCTTGATAAAACCAGTAGATTGTCTCATAGTCTGTGACCTTTGAATTGAAATCAGAACAAAATCATGGGTTAGATGGGGCCTGTGTGTTTGTGTGTGTATATATGTATGTGTCACACATTCTCCCGGGCCTAGAAGGGACTACAGACCCCAAGGTATCTCTCTATCCCTTTTCTCATCCATCCCCCTTACTCTATCACTCACCATAGTCACCGCTGGGAAGAGAGAGAAAGCCCCAGCGGACAGATGGCAGATGGTAGGAAAAACATCATCATTCCATCATTCCCCTCGCCTCTACTCCTCACTAAGATGGATGAGTTCCTTCCTTTTCCTCCTCCAGTCTTTCCTAAACGAGAGACTACACATTCCCAGTGATTGTGCAGATGGTAGGATGTCTAAGGGATGAGAAGGCAGCTAGACAACCCCAGATGCTTCTGTGCGTTTGCAGACTTGTAGCTGATCCATACTGATGAGAACGCTGTTGTACTACTCTGATGTCATATAACTTTAGCATCAATGGCAGTTGCCTTGGGGGAAAGGGGGAGGAGTTTATGTGTGTTGTGTGTGTAAGTGTCATGCGAGCGGAACAGGTGAACCCAAGAACAGGCTCAGACGAGGAGACTGGGATGAGGTAACCAAGGTATTTATTGAGTGCAGGCCAGAGGAAGCTTGGGCGGGTTGCTAGAAACCAGGTGCGGAGGCTGAGGCTAGAGCGAGAGGTGTGCGGACAGGGTAAGCAGGTCAGGAGGGGAATCCAAGGGAGTGTAGAGTGGGGAATCCAGGACAGAGTAGCAGGACTGATGAGAAGTCAGACTGGAGACAGGGACCAGAGTCAGAGCAGGCAGAATGGGCAGAGATTATAATCTGGCAGTGTGGAAGTGGCATGACTAAGTATTTGTAGAGGTCTTGATTATGGAACAGGTTGCAGCTGGTGGGGATCTGCTCTGACTCCAGCACACCTGTCTCCACACGCACGCACGCACGCACGCACGCACGCACGCACGCACGCACGCACACACACACACACACACACACACACACACACACACACACACACACACACACACACACACACACACACACACACACACACACACACACACACACACACACACACACACACACACACACAGGGAGAGAGAGGGAGAGAGCACTGGGGGAGTGTCGGCAGGTCAAGGAGACACCGGATGAGCACTAGAGGCCGTGACAGGAGCAGATGTGACAGTAAGTGTGTGTATCCTTGGTAAAAAGGGCTGAGTGAATCCGGAGAACTGGTCTGAAAGACGAGGCCATTTGAGTATTAGGTTGATTGGCCATATAATATAGCCTCAGGAAAATGTACAGTTTTCATCTAGCCTCAGTCAGTGTTGTAAACGCTCCCATATGGGATAAAGCTGCAAGTCACAACACTAAGAGGAGTCCATACCGCTGCCAATATGCATATAATGCATTTATAAAGTACAGTGAGCAGTTCTGAAGGCTTATAGCAAGTCTTCATGTTCTCTAGGGTCATATAAGTGACTATGAATTCATTCACTGGGGCATTGGATGCATTATGAAGAAGTGGTCCATACAAAAGTGTTACTGAGAGATTTCGTGGCCCCAGCACTACTGTTATGGTGGTGTGATTCATAGAGCATAACACAGGCTGTCATAAAGAAAATACTGTTCCAGCTAAATTAAGACTTCATATGGATCTTTGAAATATGGAAGCCTTTATGTCATAAATCAAATACCTTCTAATATCTCTGAGTAAATCTGTCAACTCCGTCTCTCCCTCCTCTCTCACTTTCTTCTGTCTTCCTTTCCATCTCTCTCTCTTTCTTCTCAGTCTGTATTTGTCACTCCCTGATCGGTTTCACCTGTCTTGTGCTTGTCTCCACCCCCCTCCAGGTGTCACCCATTTTCTCCATTATCCCATGTGCATTTATACTTGTGTTTTATGTTTGTCTGGTTGCCAGGTCGGTAGGTTTTTCCCCCTACTCGTGGTCGCGTTAGTCCCTGTTTTCTAGTTCTTCCGGTTTTGACCATTCTGCCTGCCCTGACCCTGAGCCTGCCTGCCATTCTGTACCTTTCTGACTCTGCCCTGGATTACTGACCTCTGTCTTTGGTCTGCCCCCTGTTTGGTCAATAAAAATCTGTGATTCAAATTGTCTTCATCGAGGTCTTATCCTGAGTCGTGATGCTCTATCTATCGCTCTCTTTCTTCTCAGTCTCTCTTTCTATCGCTCTCTTTCTTCTCAGTCTCTCTTTCTATCGCTCTTTTTCTTCACTCTTTTATCTGTCTCTTTCTCTTTTCTCATTCTCTTTCTTACCTCTCTCTCTCTTCTCAGTCTCTGTTTATACATCTTTTATTTCTCTCCCTCTCTCTCTCTGCTTCTCCAACCTACTGCCATTGCCACACGGGCACAAGCACAACCACAGTGGCCGTAAGTCTTCTACCATAATAACCTGTGTGTGTACCCGTGTCTGTCTGCATTTAGCTGTGTGTGTGTGTGTGTGTTCCGCGTGTGGCCATCTGTCTACTCCCACAATAACCCATGTGAGTGGTGATAAGAGCTGAGACATTACGGAACGTGTGTTCAGATCACACATACACGCTTCCCATAATATTTCACATGAGAAAGAAAGGAGGGCATACATCAGTCCGACAGAGGGAAAAATAGAGAGAGTAATTTCCTCGCTTATCTCTACCCACACAGTCACTGTCAGAGGTTTATAAAACATGGCCTTAATGTTCCTTTCCTTCTCTATCGCTATCTTTCGCTTTCCCTTTCTACTTCTCTCTATCCACCCTCTCTCTGTGGTCTGAAAAGATGCTTGAGGCTTTGTCTCTCTCTGAGGCAGTTTCAATAAAAGAAAAATGTCATTACAACATTTGTAGAGTTTTTAGAGTTGGAGGGAAAAATAAAAATGACTTCCACATGCAATATCAGCTTGGGAAGGGAGAGAGAGAGAGAGAGAGAGAGAGAGAGAGAGAGAGAGAGAGAGAGAGAGAGAGAGAGAGAGAGAGAGAGAGAGAGAGAGAGAGAGAGAGAGAGAGAGAGAGAGAGAGAGAGAGAGAGACAGAGAGAGAGAGAGAGACAGAGAGAGACAGAGACAGAGACAGAGACAGAGACAGAGACAGAGACAGAGACAGAGACAGAGACAGAGACAGAGAGACAGAGAGAGAGAGAGAGAGAGAGAGAGAGAGAGAGAGAGAGAGAGAGAGAGAGAGAGAGAGAGAGAGAGAGAGAGAGAGAGAGAGAGAGAGAGAGAGAGAGAGAGAGACAGAGAGAGAGAGTGAGAGAGACAGAGACAGAGACAGAGACAGAGACAGAGACAGAGACAGACAGAGAGACAGAGAGACAGAGAGAGAGAGAGAGAGAGAGAGAGAGAGAGAGAGAGAGAGAGAGAGAGAGAGAGAGAGAGAGAGAGAGAGAGAGAGAGAACACAGGGGATAAGAGAACACAGGGAGGGGAGTTGGCAGCGAGAAATAGGAAATAGACATACACACTGAGAAAAGGAGAGCAAGCAAGAGAGACAATTGTTCTTGTCACAGCACTCATCTCTCCTCTCCTCCACTGCAGTACCTAGGATAATTGATGCTTAATTTCTGATCTATTTATACTCAGCATGTACTAAAGTTTGGACAAAACAACTCATTCAAGGGTTTTTTGATTCCTCAAGGTAGCCACCCTTTGCCTTGATAACAGCTTTGCACATTCTTGGCATTCTCTCAACCAGCTTCATGAATTCATGAATGCATTTCAATTAACAGGTGTGCCTTGTTAAAGTTCATTTGTGCAATTGCTTTCCTTCTTAATGCATTTGATCCCTATTTGGCAAAAGACCAAGTCCATACTATGGCAAGAACAGCTCAAATAAGCAAAGAGAAATGCCAGTCCATCATTACTTTAACTCATGAAGTGCAGTCAATGCGGAATATTTCAAGAGCAGTCCCAAAAACCATCAAGCGCTATGATGAAACTGGCTCTCATGAGGACCGCCACTGGAAAGGAAGACCCAGAGTTACCTCTGCTGCAGAGGACGAGTTCTTTAGAGTTAACAGCACCTCAGATTGCAGCCCAAATAAATGCTTCACAGAGTTCAAGTAACAGACACATCTCAACATCAACTGTTCAGAGGAGACTGCGTGAATCAGGCCTTCATGGTCAAATTGCTGCATAGAAATCACTACTAAAGGACACCAATAATAAGAAGAGTCTTGCTTGGGCCAAGAAACGCGAGCAATGGACATCAGACCGGTGGAAATCTGTCCTTTGGTCTGCTGAGTCCAAATGTGATATTTTTCGTTACAGCCGCCGTGTCTTCGTGAGGGGCAGAGTAAGTGAACGGATTATCTCTGCATGTGTGGTACCCACCGTGAAGCATGGAGGAGGTGTGATGATGTGGTTGGTGCTTTACTGGTGACATTGTCAGTGATTTATTTAGAATTCAAGGCATTCTTAACCAGCATGGCTACCACAGCATTCTGCAGCGATACGCCATCCCATCTGATTAGTGGGACTATCATTTGTTTTACTAGACAATGACCCAACACACCTCCAGGCTGTGTAAAGGCTATTTGACCAATAAGGAGAGTGATGGAGTGCTGCATCAGATGACCTGGCCTCCACAATCACCCGACCTCAACCCAATTGAGATGGTTTGGGATGAGGTGGACCGCAGAGTGAAGGAAAAGCAACTCCTTCAAGACTGTTGGAAAGGCATTCCAGGTGAAGCTGGTGGTGAAGCTGGTTGAGAGAATGCCAAGAGTGTGCAATGCTGTCATCAACCTGGCTACTTTGAGGAATCTAAAATCTAAAATATATTTTGATTTTTTTTAAACACTTTTTTGGTTCGTACATGATTTCACATTTGTTATTTCATAGTTTTGATGTCTTCACTAATATTCCGTACAATAAAAAAAATAGTAAAAACAACTTTTGACTGGTACTGTATGTGTGTGTGTGGGTTAGTTTGTTAATAGCTTAATAATGTCCCCTGATAAACAACCAGCTCTAAACTCCCTGGGTATTACATTCAAGAAGGGACAGGACTTCCTAATGAAGACAGATACAAAGAATAGTCCACACACACACACACACACACACACACACACACACACACACACACACACACACACACACACACACACACACACACACACACACACACACACACACACACACACACACACACACACACACACACACACACACACACACACACACACACACACACACACACACACACACACACACACACACACACACACACACACACACACACACACACACACACACACACACCACTTGTTTACATAATTTATGGGATTAGTCTGTAATTGCTTAAACTGATCTAAAATAGCAACAAGATCTCACAGTTCTTTGTAATTTCTTGACGTCTTTGTACAAATGTATATTTATGACTAGTAAACTGACTTCATCTCCCAATGTCCTGTATTTAGGCACACAGCTCCTGCATGAGCTCCAGACAATTTAGGCACACAGAAATGACTCTACGGTTAAGTTAAGCAAACATAAACAATTCTAGAGTTAAGTTCAGTCATGAATTCTGATTGGTTAATTTAAGGATTAAGGTTTGGGATAGGCTTAATTAAGCTCAGGCATTAATTCTGGTTGGTTAAAACCTCTTAAGGATCCGCCCTTTATAAAAAAAAATTAGCCTAAAATGACATACCCAAATCTAACTGCCTGTAGCTCAGGACCTGAAGCAAGGATATGCATATTCTTTGTGGAAATGTGAAATGGATGTAGGAGAATATAACACATTAGATCTGGTAAAATTATACAAAGAATAAATATGCGTAAAAAAGAAAAAAATTGTACCATCATCTTTGAAATGCAAGAGAAAGGCCATAATGTATTATTCCAGCATTATTCTCTCTCTCTGGCCCTCTCTTTTTCTCCACTAGATGGCAGCTGTGCATGTGCAAAGTTTTAGACTGATCCAATGAACCATTGCATTTATGTTCAAAATGTTGTATCAAGACTGCCCAAATGTGGCTAATTGGTTTATTAATAACTTTTCAAGTTCATAACTGTGCACTCTCCTCAAACAATAGCATTGTATTTCACTGTAATAGCTACTGTAAATTGGACAGTGCAGTTAGATTAACAAGAATTTAAGCTTTGTGCCAATATCAGATATGTCAATGTTCTGGGATATTTTCTTTTTTACTTACAACCTCATGCTAATCGCATTAGCCTATGTTAGCTCAACCGTCCCGCGGGGGACCCACCGATTCGTTAGAGGTTTTAAGTTAAGGATTAACGTTTGGGACAGGGTTAAAACAGAAAAACAACTCAACAGTTAACTTTTCTAACTCAATGTGGATGGATGATACAGTGGTCTAAGCTGTGAGGTCCTGCTCCATAGACCACAGGTTCAATCCCAGCTCCAGGTACTCATTTTGATATTTTTTTATCCCCTAGTGGTCAGTTCTGACGGCGTCTCCCGACATCCTGGGGACCTTTCAAAAAGTCAAATTTTGACTGAAATCTCGAGTGATCACTCTGAAAATAGTGGGCTGGACCAATGATAATGTTTCTAACGCTTGGCTTCCTGATACAGTGAGCTCCAAAAGTATTGGGACAGTGAAACATCTATTGTTGTTTTGGCTCTGTGCTCCAGGACTTTGGATCTGAAATGATACAATGACTATGACGTTAAAATGCAGAATGCCAGCTTTAATTTGGAGGTATTTTCCTCCATATTGGATGAACCGTTTCGAAATTACAGCACCTTTTTATCATGGTCCCCTAATTTTAGGTAGTCAAAAGTTTAGTATCTGGTCCCGTATTCCTAGCATGCAATGATTACTTCAAGTTTGTGACTCTACAAACTCGTTGGATGCATTTGTTGTTTGTTTTGCTTGTGTTTCAGATGATTTTGTACCCGATAGAAACATTTGGGACAAATTCACTTATATGTGTATTAATGTACAAAAAAAGTTTCATCTGATATGGATTAAAATACCCTCAAATTAAAACGGACAGTCTGTCAACTGTAATTTCAAATCCAAAGCGCTGGAGTACAGAGCCAAAACAAACCAACAAAAATGTCACTGCCAATACCCTTGGAGCTCACTGTATATCACATTATAGACCAGCAGAGAGACCCAAATGTATCTGTTTGTGTGTGATTATGTTCATGGCTTCCTCTTGACCTGCCCATTCCCCCTGCTTTATGATACATAAACATGAAGAGAGAGAAAGAGGGAGGGAGAGTAGAGGGAGAAAACGATGGCTAAAAGGACATGTCTATCACATCCCCCGTTGGTCAATCAGGGCGCCTATTGTTCTTCTTTGATTTTGCACATGAAAAGACCTTCCTCGTCAGTCCTCCTTCACCTGTTCAGCATTGGATTCTGTTGGTTTCTCTACCCTCTTTCTCTCTCTCCCTGCCTTTAACCTTTAACAAACACACACGAATGCACACATACACTGCCCCGACCTGTTCAGTACCATACAGGTCAAATGAAGGACACATTTTATCTCTCTACCCCCCCCCCTCTCTTACTCACAAATACACACAAATACACACACACACACCTGTTCAGCGAGACATAGGTCACTTGGAGAACGTGACACACATTTGGGTACACACATGAACACACGCAAGAACACACAATAACTATGAGGGCATGAAGAGCTGCCCCTGGGAGGCCTAAATCTGAATGTTTTCTATTTACCGTTACTCTTCCATTAGTGTCCCAGATCTGTGACCCAGGGAGTGTGTGTGTGTGAGAGAGAGAGAGAGAGAGAGAGAGAGAGAGAGAGAGAGAGAGAGAGAGAGAGAGAGAGAGAGAGAGGTAGAGAGAGGGAGAGGGAGAGAGAGAGAGGTAGAGAGAGGTAGAGAGAGGGAGAGAGAGGTAGAGAGAGAGGTAGAGAGAGAGGGAGAGAGAGAGAGAGGTAGAGAGAGAGAGGGAGAGAGAGGTAGAGAGAGAGAGACTGAGTGATAAGAGAGAGAGGTAGAGAGGTAGAGAAAGAGAGGTAGAGAGAGAAAGAGCTCTCTCTCTCTCTCTCTCTCTCTCTCTCTCTCTCTCTCTCTCTCTCTCTCTCTCTCTCTCTCTCTCTCTCTCTCTCTCTCTCTCTGGCCCTCTCTTTATCTGCCTCAGTCATACCCTCTCGCCCTCCAATGGAACCCTATAATTTGCCAGTTGCAGCAAATCACTGGTTTCTATGGCAACCACAATGGACAGAGTTTTCCGCTCCTCTTTTTGGCCTCAGTTCTGCACATGCACGCACTCACACACACACGCAATTTAATGGCTGAGCTGAAGGGGAGCAGAGAAAATATAATATATTTCCGTCCTTAAGTCGCCTTTGCTTGTAAATGACTTTCAGTGATACATGCATTGGAACAAAAAAATATCCTCAAAATTCTGCGATGAAATTGAATGGATTGATTTAGAATGTTTAGGACAGTGCATTACGAAGACGTTGGAGGGAAGAACAAAACCACAGTAGATATATCACGTGACACGTGTCCCATTTCAGAAGTCAGCCTAAAGAAAGAAGTTAATGCTAAGCAGAATTCCAAGGTCAAGGCGACTGAGGCTGCACCGCCACCCTCAGGCCACACTGGAGAATAGCATTCATTTACAGTCTATGTCTGTGACCTGTGTAATGAGTAACCAGTAGTCCCAGGGGATATTTGTGTACTACCTTACAAAGACCATCAAATCACATCCAGGATTCCATGTCAGGGGAGGAACAGTGGTGCTTGCCTCGTGCTTACGGTAGGGTAAGCCGCCCCCTTTTGAGTGTGCACGCACGCACACTCAAAAACTACCCAAACAGGCAGTTGTATACTGATGACAGCTGTAACTATTCCATGTTACGTCATCATTTACAACATCATCATCGTTGTGGTCTCGTCAGCTGATGTGATTCTGCGTAGGCGTATATCACAATGAATTACCCAATCAAATGTGCCCTTGTCTAAGGCCAACACCTCCTTAGGGCTAACTAACTGCACATGCCAGGCTACTGTTTCTCAAATAAGGCACATGGAATCTCCTGTATTAAATATCTGGATGTTTTTCTCATCCGCTGGATGACATACAAAGTGTAGATGATCTATTTCCACTGCTGATCATAATTAAACATTAGTTAAAAAATAGGCACCCCTCACACACGCAGAAACTGCTTCATAGGCATACAGTTTACAATGATGCTGACACACCCCAGCCCACACACATCAAGGTAGTACACAGTTTGTTGACGATTTCGATCTGCCCACGTACTGTGTGATCACGCTCTCCGTACCCGATGTGAGCGGGACCTTCAAACAGGTCAACATTCACAAACCCGCGAGGCCAGACGGATTAGCAGAACATGTCATTCAAAGCACGCGCTGACCAACTGGCAAGTGTCCTTAAATGACATTTTCAACCTCTCCCTCACCGAGTCTGTAATACCTACATGTTTTAAGTAGAC
Organism: Oncorhynchus gorbuscha; assembly: GCF_021184085.1. NCBI lineage: Eukaryota > Metazoa > Chordata > Actinopteri > Salmoniformes > Salmonidae > Oncorhynchus > Oncorhynchus gorbuscha. The sequence goes on along the minus strand of NC_060180.1, from coordinate 35,344,333 downwards.
CACCATATTCCCTGTGCACAAGAAAGCGAAGGTAACCTGCCTAAATGACTACCACACCGTAGCACTCATGTTGTTAGCCATGAAGCGCTTTGAAAGGCTGGTCGTGGCTCACATCAACACCATTAAACACTTGGCCCACTCCAATTCGCATACTGCCCCAACAGATCCACAAATGACGTTATCTTAGTCGCACTCCACACTGCCCTTCCCCACATGGACAAAAGGAACACCTATGTGAGAATTCTGTTCATTGACTACAGCTCAGCGTTCAGCACCATAGTGTTCTCAAAGCTCACAACTAAGCTAAGGACCCTGGGTCTAAACACCTCCCTCTTCAACTGGATCTTGGACTTCCTGACGGGCCGTCCCAGGTGGTAAGGGTAGATAAATACACATCTGCCACGCTGATCCTCAACACGAGGACCCCTGAGGGGTGTGTGCTTAGTCCCCTCCTGTACACCCTGTTCACCCACGACTGTGTGGCCAAGCATGACTTCAACACCATCATCAAGTTTGTTGATGACACAACTGTGGTAGGTCTGATCACCAACAATGATGAAACAGGCTAGAGGGAGGAGGTCAGAGACCTGGCAGTGTGATGCCAGGACAACAACTCCCTCAATGTGAGAAAGACAAAGGAGCTGATCATGGACTACAGGAAAAGGAGGGCCGAACATGCACCCATTCACATCGACGGGGCTGTAGTGTAGCGGTTCGAGAGTTTCAAGTTCCTTGGTGTCCACATTACCAACAAACTATCATGGTCCAAGCACACCAAGACAGTCGTAAAGAGGGCATGACAATGCCTTTACACCCTTAGGAGACTGAAAAGATTTGGCATGGGTCCCCAGATCCTCAAAAAGCCGGGATTGCATGATTGGGAGGATGTGTCCCTATATCTGATTCAGATTCTTAAATATAATACCTCTCTGTTTAACTCTGTTGGAGATAAGTGTTGTGTCTTTGGCTATGCTGGTAAGTGATATGACATGCTATTCTATAAAATCATTTCTCTGTAATTATTATCACCTGATTGAGCTAATCATGTAAATGTAATTAACTAAAAGTCGGGACACCATGAAAGATTGTTTATAGAGATGTTATCTTGCGAACAAACTATTAAACACCTAGTAATATTTTACATCAATAGCAGTCAATATTAATCGTCACCTTATTTCAGTCTCATCTGAAAGTTGTAAATTCTTGGTTATCTTCACGAACCCCGGCTACAAGTTGAATCAGCAATACAAAATTGGGTTTAATTATTTATTTACTAAATACCTAACTAATCACACAGAATTACATACACACAGATTGCAAATTATGTCATACAGAAAACATCCCTGGTGGACGGAGCTGACATGGCTGGTTACACAAAGGAAAGGGGGTAGGGGTTGAGTGAAAGAGCGGGAAGACTGAGTAACAAAGGGAGAAGCTGTGCTAACGTAAATACAGTATCTTATGCATTCTAAATTACTGCCCATTTGGAAAAGGAAAATGCAATAAATATTTACTCTGAGCTGCGCTTCGGGAGGTTGGTCGTAGATGCTGGCCGTGTTGGCCAACAGAGATCTTCCTGTCCTCGGAAGAATGTCACTGGTGGTAAATTGGATACGTCGTAGTATCATCGTTGTGTGTTAGACTGGATATGTTTTCTGTCCTTTCCTAGCCCACGTTTACAGCAGCCGCTGCTAACTCAACGGCTAGGAGGTATCACTTCTGTAGTGAATAAGAGTTCAAAGTTCATACCATTTGCAACCAAAGCTCACGCTGAAGTTGGCTTAGTTCTGTAGTTATTATCTGAATCCTTCTGACATCGGGCCGTCACCCGAATGTACCCAGAACAGAAAGTTATTTGCCCTTTTAACGCAGAGGCTGTAGGCCTCGTGTACTCGGAACAGAAAGTTATATTTTCGTCAAGGGCTTATATAGTTGAGGGAGAGAATGGTGTGTTTCATTGGTTATAACCAATGTCTCTTCACAGGGGCGGGCCACTGATTGAGCAGAGCTTTAACCTTATGAAAACCCAATTCTCTCATTTAGAAGCTAAAATTACATTTAATCTTTTCACAAATAGTTGAATTTAAATTGCATTTCAATTGCACAACATTTCCATGCGAATCCATGTGAGTGTAGACTTTCCCAGATACAGTTTATGTTGTCCTGTCATCAGTCATAATGTCTCAGATGACAACCGAACTGACAGCATATTCATAAAGTACCTATGCATATTTTCAACTGTTCTATTACCAAAATATGTTTCCATTCCCCCCACTTGTTTAACATTCCCAGACTCTCTATGTTTAATAACAAAGGCTATTCAAGAGTCCTTCAGTAGAGTCAGAGAGAGAGGGAAGGGAGAAAGTTAGTTGTGGGGGGTCATCAACCGTACCCACAGGCCAACGTCATGACATAAGCATGCCCCATATAAGATATTATGAGTAAAGGACAGCTCTAAACCATGGTTCACATGAATTGCCTGAATGATTTCATGAAAGAAACTTAGCTTGGTTTTAGGCTAGATTGACTGATTCTAACTCTGACTGGCAGTCCTTCAGACATTTGAGAAGTAGATGTCTTACTCTGGTTAAAAAATAAAAGTCAACATCTTGAATTGTGTATCTAAGAGTGGTGGAAACTCAGCGAAAGTGGTCACATCTTTTGAGAAAAAGAATTCCACCCCCTCATTTCCCCAGCAGGTTAATGACAGCCTCTTGGCCCATAACATATACAAATGACATTTATGGTGCTTTTAATTACAATTTTGCCTCAGCTGGCCATCTATTTGACAAAAAAAGGTTCTGAAAATACCTCAAGTTCCACCAGAGGGAGGCCTTTATTCACCTCTAAACAAATAGCAGAGAATGCTGCAGTTCAAGGCACTGTTCCCCCTCATTTGAACCATTTAATGTCAATGATGTATTAAGTGCCTTGCAAAACATTGATGTAAAAAATCCACAGGAGCTGATTTGCTTGATCCCTTTCCACTGCAACGTTCTGCCCCCCTCAACAAATTGCTTAGGTGCCATATTTATTGACCTATCCAAGGCCTTTAATAGTGTCAACCGTCCCCTACTCATTCAAAGGTTGTCTGAAATGGGCCTCAACCAGGAGTCTTGCAAGTGGTTTGGAACTATCTGTCAGATAGGACACAATGTGTGCTTTCTGATAGTGTCAAGTCAAGTTACCTCAATATTACTAAAGGTGTCCCTCAGGGGTCAATTTTGAGACCTGTCCTCTTTACTACTTATCTACTGTACTACTGTTACGCTATTGCCCCTAGAGTTGACTGGCTGTTGGAGCAGCAATTTGATTTTGTTGTCTTGCAGAAAGTCATTGTTGATTTAAAATTGGTGCTTAAATGCTGGAATAAATGTATGCTGTTGTCTTACACATTTGAGCATTGGATGGTTCTTTCGTCGAGCAGGTTCCCGCCTATAAATATCTGGGCTTTTGCATGAATAATAATTTGACGTTTAAAAAACATACGGATGAGCTAGTTAAGAAGCTGATATTTAAAGTATGCATGTTTTATATAAATAAATCATGCCTCTCCCTCAACAGCAGGAGGCAGATTCTACAGTCAACTAAGGTGACACAATTTATTGGAATCCAGAAGCCACTACTCTTAACCTTTGGATGCCGTCTCCTATAGCCCTTCGCTTTATCCCAGGTGATGTTTTAACACGCATCACTGCTTCCCGGATCAAAGGTCCTCATTTAAATCCCGTAGATCACTTCATTACTCCCTTTTTGTTTACAAAGCTCTACCATACAAGCTTCCAACTTACCTAACTATTGTTAAAGTATAAAAACATGAGATTCCAAACCCATTCCCAGGGTTGGTTAAATGTTAAGAATCCTCAGGGTCTCCACTGAACTAGGTAAATCCACTTTTCGTTTAACGCTCCCCATTTTTGGAATCACTTACAAAAGGAATTAAATGTGGTTTCCCTGGTGCCATTAGGTCAGTTTAAAACCCTGATGATGAACGAGTTTACTGAGGTGTGCAATTGTTTTGATTGATTGACTTTAATCATTTATTTATGATGCCTGTGACGTTTGTGATGTTTTAATGTAATGTATAAGATATGTTCAGAGTAATTTAAATTTCTACAGTAGGTTAAGTAACATAACCTTTGTGAAAATCGTTTGGCTGGAATTATTTTTCTAACTCCTCCAACACCTAGAGCATTGGGTGACTGCGGCACACACACACACACACACACACACACACACACACACACACACACACACACACACACACACACACACACACACACACACACACACACACACACACACACACACACACACACACACACACACACACACACACACACACACACACACACACACACACACACACACACACAAAAGCATCCACCCACGCCCACTTACAATGGTTCTGCCACAGGCCTGAACTAATATTCCCAACCTAGCAGGCAAGGGATTATCCTCAATCTCTTCAACACACACACACACACACACACACACACACACACACACACACACACACACACACACACACACACACACACACACACACACACACACACACACACACACACACACACACACACACACACACACACACACACACACACACACACACACACACACACACACACACACACACACACACACACACACACACACACACACACACACACAGCATCTGGTTGGAGCTGATAAGAGATGAATGTTCCTCTCCTCAGTGAGGCGACTGAATAAGTAAACGGGATGGTGATGTGGAGTGAGGGATGGGGGGGAGTGTAAGAAGAATAGAGGGAGTGGAGGAGGAGGGAAAAGAGAACTGATGATGAGGGTGAGAGTGCAAAGTTTAGAGGTGAGAGGGTATAGGAGGGTCGGGTCTCCCTGTCATCATTTTTACTTTAATAGCAACGAAATGTGTGTGTGTGTTCTTGTGCAACAGATTTACCCCTGTAGAGCACTGAGTGTTTACATGCTGTTTATTGATTAGCTGTCTTCTTTCTAAAGCAGCCTGGCAGCAACACACATGCTGTTACTAACCTACTGTGTTTCCTAGCCTTGTGTTCAATATCTGGATTCTGTCACTGGGAAAACTATTATTGGCAACAACAAAAAACACCTACATGACCACTCGTTCAATATAACTCCATCAGCCTCTTATAGTCCTCCACGTGTCCTTCAGAACTGACCGAGGGGAATCACTGACAAAGCAAGTGACAGTATGTGTGTGTGTGTGTGTGTGTGTGTGTGTGTGTGTGTGTGTGTGTGTGTGTGTGTGTGTGTGTGTGTGTGTGTGTGTGTGTGTGTGTGTGTGTGTGTGTGTGTGTGTGTGTGTGTGTGTGTGTGTGTGTGTGTGTGTGTGTGTGTGTGTGTTTGTGAAGATCACAGGCGCAATGACGTCCACAAAAAAAATGAATGTTCAGTTCTTCCTGTTAACTTATGCAAATCTGTGGTTAATCTCATAGATGCTCTATGGGGGTGTGATTCTGAATGCCCAAGGGGAAAACATGTTTAAATATTGCAGGGAGACACACACGTGAAAATGTGTGGGTTGTTACTGCTATCGACAAACAAGACAATGGCAATTGTGGATAAAACTAAAACGATTTTGATTTGCATGCGTCAGACAACTTGATGGGGGGGGGCTGTGTGTGTGTGTGTGTGTGTGTGTGTGTGTGTGTGTGTGTGTTGTGTGTGTGTGTGTGTGTGTGTGTGTGTGTGTGTGTGTGTGTGTGTGTGTGTGTGTGTGTGTGTGTGTGTTTGTGAGAGAGAGAAGTGTCATTCAAACTGTCCTCTGCCATTCTGCTACAAAGCTCCACATTGATTGGCAGGGTCTCTGTCGTGGGTCACTGCCACACCTGACACTGGTCGCCTTAGATGTTGCCAGATATTACAACGCCTGGATAGGTATTTTACAGCGATCTGTCAGCCGATGACACAGTCGATGACGTGGCGGACAACCATTAGTTGATGTGTGCAAAGTCTAAGCAGTGGAACGCGACCACTATCTTTGATTGACAGTTGGATGCTGACCAATCAACACACAGCTCTACTGTATGCATTTACATATATCTAGAAATACCTAAAATACTCTACACTGAAAGATTCACGCACTGTAATTTCAAAACATTTTCTTAGATAATTGAATTTAACTACAGTGAAAAACCAACTGCGTTTGGCTGTTTATTTAGCCATCAGCTCATGATATATTAATATAAATTAGCCAGGAGTAGACAGAGCTATTACAGAATTATTATTATGCCCGCTAACACACATAGAGAGTGAGCGAGAGAGAGAGACTCAGGGATAAACAGCAGAGATGGATGAGTCAATTAAACGAAACACCATCCAGTCCATTAGAGAGCCACAGACTCTCAGAGAGGAGGAGGATAGTTCCTCTGCACACACTGACCTAATGGGTTATGCACATCTACAAGCACACGCATGAACGTCCACAGACAAGCACGCACGTATGCACACACACACACACACACACACATGTGTGGAGGGAAAAAAATATGAAATTAGTGCACTCACTACTGTAGGCCACTCTGGATAAGAGCGTCTGCTAAACGATTCAAGTGTAAACGTGTAAATGTCTTACAATGCTGGATGTTAGTGTGTTTAGTAGATGAAGCGTTGACTCTCTGCACACCAACTCAGAACATTAGTTTTTTTGGGGCGATTATGTGTCCAGGTAGGGTTATGTGTCCAAATCCCCCCGAAAACCGACCATTTCGAAAACATTTTGAAATAGTGCAGCCTTCATCAGTGACTCTACCTGGAAGACCAAGGCCTACTCATGAAAAACCCGCTGACTGGACAGTTCCCTATCCTCCACAATAACCCTGAAAAGACTAAAGACTCAGTGCAAAATGTAAAAAAATGTAGTGCTGAGAGGTGCAGGATAGAGGCCGTCTCTACGACATCACAACACAACAGCAGACAAGACCTCGAGAGAGAAAAAAGCTGACGCTACACAGACATCCTTGAGTCCAGGGTGACGCTAATTTGACAGAAGGCCATCGTTAACCTCCAAGACAGTGCTGGTTCGAAGAAACATTCATAAACACAGATGCATATTTGTCAGGTGCCACAAATGACAAATATTCAATATGTAATCAGGTCTACTATTTTTCTTTGCATAAGCAAGGCTCATGCACAGAAGCACAATGCTGAAAGGAAGAACACATAGCCACTGCTCATTCAGGACCAATCTGATTGCTCGCTTTATCATTCATCTCCGCGGTGATGTCCCCATTCTCAGAGCTAGTGTGTGCGTGGACCCATTACACAGCCGGGAGATACACACAGATACACATACAGACACACACTAACAACAGTGGACAACCCTTCACTTCCCATTAGGCATAGTGATGCCTTCCGGGTGTGGCAAAAATACCTCACTGCAGCGATGGGCACCAAAACAAGCACTGTGTGTGTGCGCACGAGCGCCTGTGCGCACATGCGTATGTGCGTGTGTTTAGAGCATCACCCATTCAGCACAATGTCTCCCTTCTGCTAAGGATGCTGGGAAATGGCTCTGAGGATGTCTGTGATTGGTCAGGTTTTTGACTGACACTTGGCTAAATACTCAATACCTTAGTGGAATTAAATGTATATACAGTGGCAAGAAAAAGTATGTGAACCCCTTGGAATTACTTGGATTTCTGCATAAATTGATCATGAAATTTGATCTGATCTTCATCTCAGTTACAACAATAGACAAACACATTGTGCTTAAACTAATAACACACAATACAGTACCAGTCAAAAGTTTGAACACACATATCCATTTAAGGGTTTTTCTTATTTTTTAAAACATTTTCTACATTCTACAGAATAACATCAAAACTATGAAAAAACACATGTGGAGTTACGTAGTAACCAAAAAACGTGTTCAAACAAATCAAAATATATTTTAGATTTTAGATTCTTCGAAGTAGTGTCGGGGTTGGTTCCTTGTTCCTTGTCAATCATTTGCTTATTGGTGAAATCAGCAATCAGACAATATCTCTAAGTAAATCAATCATTCATTTATTAATGCAAATGCAGACAGAAGATGACAACTGAACATAGCACGCATGTTTCCGAGTAAGTTCTGCACCTCACCTAGGGCACAGCTGATTTTCTACATGTTATCACTCCCTAGTGGTATGATCACCTACGTCAACGTATGTGTGTATCAATAAGCAGAGGTTACCTTATAAGACAACGCAGTACAGTAGCTTCTCTGAATTTATTACAATTGCCCACTGTCACACACGATCAAAATGTCAAAACCAGACAATGGTTACTTCTCTTTATCTAGTTTCGGTCTGACTCAGACCTAGCCTGCAAGCAAACAATCACAACAGCCAGGGCTTGACCACAAAAACGAATATAGATAGCTTGTGCAACGTATAGTGGAGGGTTTTTAGACACATAGCAACAGTATCTTATTATAAGGCCTGCAGCAAAACATATGAATCTTTAAGGTCCCCTTAATCAATAAAGTCTTTGGGACCCACCCCCTACAGTAGTCACCATTTGCCTTGATGACAGCATTGCACACTCTTGGCATTCTCTCAACCAGCTTCACCTGGAATGCTTTTCCAACAGTCTTGAAGGAGTTCCCACATATGCTGAGCACTTGTTGGCTGCTTTTCCTTCAGTCTGTGGTCCACCTCATCCCAAACCATCTCAATTGGGTTGAGGTTGTGTGATTGTGGAGGCCAGGTCACCAGCAAAGCACCCCCACACCATCACACCTCCTCCATGCTTCACGGTGGGAACCACACACGCGTAGATCATCCGTTCACCTACTCTGCGTCTCACAAAGCTAAAGTGGTTGGAACCAAAAATGTCAAATTTGGACTCACCAGACCAAAGGACAGATTTCCACCAGTCTAATGTCCATTGCTCATGTCTCTTGGCCCTTATTATTGGTGTCCATTAGTAGTGGTTTCTTTGCAGCAATTAGACCATGAAGGCCTGATTCACACAGTCTCCTCTGAACAGTTGAAGTTGACGTGTCGTTAACTTTTTTTAAATTTCACCTTTATTTAACCAGGTAGGCAAGTTGAGAACAAGTTCTCATTTACAATTACAAACCTTTCCTGTGGTGGTCCCCATGAGAGCCAGTTTCATCATAGCCCTTGATAGTTTTTGCGACTGCAATTGAAGAAACTTTCAAAGTTCTTGACATTTTCCAGATTGACTGACCTTCATGTCTTAAAGTAATGATGGACTGTCATTTATCTTTGCTTATTTGAGCTGTTCTTGCCGTAATATGAACATGGTCTTTAACCAAATAGGGCTAATTTCTTTATACCACCCCTACCTTATCACAACACAACTGATTGGCTCAAATGCATTAAGAAGGAGATAAATTCCATATATTAACTTTTAAGAAGGCCCACCTGTTAATTGAAATGCATTCCAGGTGACTACCTTGTGAAGCTGGTTGAGAGAATGCCAAGAGTGTGCAAAGCTGTCAAGGCAAAGGGTGGCTACTTAGAAGAATCTCAAATATAAATTATATTTTGATATTTTGATCATTTTTTGGTTACTGCATTATTCCATATGTGTTATTTCATAACTTTGATGTCTTCACTATTATTCTTCAAGTAGAAAGTAGAAAATAGTCAAAATAATGAAAAACCCTTGAATTAGTAGGGGTGTCCCAACCTTTGACTGGTACTGTACAACATTTCAACATTCACAGTGTAGGTTGGAAAAAGTATGTGAACCCCTAGGCTAATGACTTCTCCAAAAGCTAATTGGAGTCAGGAGTCAGCTAACCTGGAGTCCAATCAATGAGACGACATTTGAGATGTTGATTAGAGCTGCCCTGCCCTGCTATTCACAAGAAGCATTGCCTAATGTGAACCATACTTCGAACAAAATACATCTCAGAATTGTTGACTTGCGTAAAGCTGGAAAGGGTTACAAAGGTATTTCCAAAGCCTTGATGTTCATCAGTCCCCGGTAAGACACATTGTCTATAAATGCAGAAAGTTCAGCACTGTTGCTACTCTCCCTGGGAGTGGCCGTTCTGCAAGTATGACTGCAAGTGCACAGCGCACATGCTCAACGAGGTTAAGAAGAATCATAGGGTGTCAGCTGAAGACTGACAGAAATCTCTGGAACATGCTAACATCTCTGTTGACGAGTCTATGATACGTAAAACACTAAACAAGAATGGTGCTCATGGGAGGATACCCCAGAAGAAGCTACTGAGTTGTTTGGAAGGATCACACAACACTATGTGTGGAGAAAAAAAGGCACAGCACACCAACATCAAAACCTCATCCCAACTGTAAAGTATAGTGGTGGGGAGCATTATGGCTTGGGACTGTTTTGCCTGACAGCTTGTTATCGTTGACTTAAAAATGAATTCCCAAGTTTATCAAGACATTTAGCAGGAGAATGTAAGGCTATCTGTCTGCCAATTGAAACTCAACAGGAGTTGGATGATGCAACAGGACAACGACCCAAAACACAGAAGTAAATCAACAACAGAATGGCTTCAACAGAAGAAAATACTCCTTTTGGAGTGGCCCAGTCAGAGTCCTGACCTCAACCTGATTGAGATGCTGTGGCATGACCTCAAGAGAGTGGTTCACACCAGACATCTGAAGAATATTGCTGAACTGAAACAGTTTTGTAAAGAGGAATGGTCCAAAATTAATCCTGACTGTTGTGCAGGTCTGATCCGCAACTACAGAAAACGTTTGGTTGAGGTTATTGCTGCCAAAGGAAGATCAACCAGTTATTAAATCCAAGGGTTCACATACTTTTCCCACCCTGTACCGTGAATGTTTAAACGGTGTGTTCAATAAGGACATGAAAACATATAATTGTTTGTGTGTTATTAGTTTAAGCAGACTGGGTTTGTCTATTGTTGTGACATAGATAAGATCAGATCACATTTTTATGACAGAATTTATGCAGAAATCCACATTCTTTTTCTTACCACTGTATTTTTGAAAAGATCTCACTTTTATGAGCAAACAAACACTGTGTGAGAGATGTCAATTTAATTTGTGTAGTCAGCGCTTCTAATCACTTTCTCTGACTACATTATTTCTCAGGATACGGTATGGAGGGTGTGAAGAAATTAGTGTTGTGTTGATAATATAATAATAGGGAATCTCTTTGAGTCACTGCTATCTAGGGCAGGGTATTTGTATGTATGTGTGAGAGAGAGACAGTCCTATCTAGGGCAGTGTGTGGGTGTTCAAGTCCTCCAGCAGTCAGCATGAAAAGAATAGGTGTCTATTTCTTCCTCTCACCCCCTTTTACTTTTCTTCCCCCTCTCCTACCATAGGCTGTATTTGCTGTGTATGTGATATTCTCTTTCCTTCCTTCCCTCCCTCCTTATTAAAGGACTTGAAATAGTTTGTGTCCTTTAGGTGTGTGTGTGTGTGTGTGATCTGTACCAATGTATGTATCGTTTATCAGTGTTAGTGGTGTTAAGAATGAAAGGGAATTTCTACTTCATATTCATCTCTGGCACCACTGCGACATTAACATGTGAAAATGGTGCGTTTTCTATGTTTTCTAGTAAAAAAAGAGAGAGGAAAATATGTGATTTTAACCGATTGTGATTAGGCATTGCCTAGTAGTTGCCTCCTAATTGTCTTCTAATAGGTTGACGATATCATTGGAACAGTTTGTTGCAAATTCACCATATAATGGCCACATTCGATCATCCTTCTGACCGGCCTTTTCAGTCTAGAAATGTTCTCCTCATGTCGGTGCATGGCGCCAGCCATTGTTCTCTCTCTTGTTATTTTGCTCTCTTCCTTGTGCCCTCTTTCTTCCGCAAAACTTCTCCCGCTCTCCGGTCGGTTGACTATGTCTGTCCCTCCTACCGGGAACCACATCCATCTCCACCCATGTTGCCTACCGCGTGATGACACCACGCATCCGAGGGCCACCATGATGACATCCCCTGCTGCCTCCACTGGCGCATATTCATTCCAACACCACCAATTCGGCTTCTAAGCATCAAATCCGTCCTCAAAGACTTCGGCCCCAAATCAGCTCCGGACGTGGCTTCTTTCCCAGTCTCAGATTACTCTCAGCGGGCCGTCTTTCTCTCACCCCTCTCTCTAATACCTCACACTGGGACACGTCCCTCTTCACTTATATCCCTGCTCTCTCTCACTGCCCCTGTCTCTTCCAATCGATCAACTGTATTTATAAAGCCCTTTTCACATCAGCAGTTGTCAGGAAGTGGTTATGCCAAAAACGAGCCTCGAACCCCAGAGAGCATGCAATATGCAGATGCATAAACACTTTGGCTAGGAAAAGCAGGAACCTAGGAAGAATCCTGGAGAGGAACCGGGCTCTGGAGGGTGGCCAGTCCTCTTCTGGCTGTGCAGGGTGGAGATTGTAAGAGTACATGGCCATTAAGGCCAGATCATTCTTCAAGATGTTCAAATGTTCATAGATGACCAGCAGGATCAAATAATAATCACTGGTTATAGAGGATGCAACAGGTTCACACCTCAGGACTAAATGTCAGTTTGTTTTTCATAACCGAGTATTCAAAGGTCAATCCTAAAATGCCGTGCTCTGAGAAAAAAACAAAATCTTATTTTTTTTTGTATTCAAAACAGGACATGTTTGACTTTCAGAACATATTGGTTAAGTTCAGGAGTATAAAACATTTTTGGCGTGAAACCTTCTCCTACCAATTGCCTCTGTTCCAGGTTTTCAACTGCCGGTCACAGCTCAGCCTCACCGAAGTCCGCCAGCCCATCCCCATGACATCCTGTCTGCCTGCATTCAGATGCAGACACCAGGTTACATCTCCATTGCAGTCTCTCCACCCTGGGATTGATGTTTCTTTTGGTATCATTTTTCTTGCTGCGATGTTCAGAGTTCAGATCCTCCTTCTACCTATGTCCCTTCACATCTCAGCATGTCAGACATCAACATCCCAGACAAAGATACTTTCACCATCAAACGCTGTAAACTGGTCAGTTTGGCAGAGACACACCAGTCTACTGGTTCCGGCTACTATCTACCACCAGCCTTTACGAACCACTCACCTACTTCCTACAGCCCAGACAAATTCAACATGCCTCTCCATCCGATCCATTATTCATAACCAAACTTGGTTCCATCACCTTGCCAATGGTCTCATTCCCATCAATCTAAAGAATGAGCTGGCGCCGACCCAGAAAAAAATGATTTGGTGTCGAGGTGCTGACTAAAGGCAAATAAGCGGTAAGCTACAAAATAAATAAATAAAGTCGCAGACTCTCTACATACATAAACTGTAACGCATACTCAGAGGACCAGGATACAGGTACAGACGGTGAGTTTAATAATAACAATAATAATCATCATCATCATGAAGACAGTACAAAACAGGAGAAGCGTACTGAACGTAACCAATACTAGAGCTGTAGAGACACCTGAGGGATAGCCAGCAAGTGAATAGGAAACCAGGAAGGGTTTGGCGTAAAACGATGATGAAGGAATAAGCACGCCTACCCTGGCAGACAGAGGATCACGGGGTCATCCCTGTGCCCCAGAGGACTTTGGGTTGGGACGCACTGGACACTTTTGGGGGCTCTCGAGTGGTGCAGTGGTCTAAGACACTGCATCTCAGTACAGGAGGCGGCACTGCAGTACCTGGTTCGAATTCAGGCTGCATCACATCTGGCCGTGATTGGGAGTCCCATAGGGCGGCGTGCAATTGGCCGGCATTGTAAATAAGATTTTTTTTAAACTGACTTGTCTGGTTAAATAAAGGTTAAATTAAACAACACCAATGGAGCGGTGCCCCTCCTTTCTGCAATAGGGACACAGCCCCAACTGTCTCCGGTGACATTGCTCTGCCGCTGGGAGGTGTGTGACCCCGATCGCCATGGGTTCAGGCTCTCCCCCAGGATGGCCAAAGGAGGAATGCAAGGGGCAAGGGGGAGCGCTGGTGCTCCCGAAGAGGGTTGTCAAGACAGATGGCCATTGCGATGAACGTGTCCAGGGAAAGGTTGTCATCTCATGTCCTTGTTTTTTAAATATTTTGTTCTTTAAATGCCCATTAAAATGACATTGATCAGAAATACGGTGTAGACATTGTTAATGTTGTAAATTACTATTGTAGCTGGAAAAGGGAGATTATGTTTGGAATATCTAAATAGGTGTGCAGAGGTCCATTATCAGGAACCATCACTCCTGTGTTGCATTGGCACATTGTGTTAGCTAATCCAACTTTATGATTTTGAAAGGCTAATTGATCATTAGAAAACCCCTTTGCAATTATGTTAGCACAGCTGAAAACTGTTGTTCTGAGAGCACAGGAGAGTACAGTAAAGTAAAATCATGTTGTGCAGAGTATAGTACTGTCATGTTTTGTCTTATATTGTCTTGTCATTTTGCTTTTCCCTCAGTTTTCCCCTAAAATCTCTGTTCCTCTCTGCTATCATTCCGTTCCTGTATCAGTACAGTAATCAATCATTTAGTCTTCCCAACCTGTTCCCTATCTTTTTCCCTGATTAGAGTCCCTATTTCTCCCCTTGTTTTCCATTTCTGCCCTGTCGGATCCTTGTCTATTGTTCACCGTGCTGTGTCTTTGTAAAATCATGTTGTGCAGAGTTTCCCTCAGATGCTGTAAAGTAAAATCAGGTGTGCAGAGTATGTACAGTAAAGTAAAATCATGTTGTGCAACCTGCAGTACAGTAAAGTAAAAGTCTGTTGTGCAGAGTATAGTACAGTAAATTGTGCTTTAATTGAATATTTACTTTACTGTTAAAGACTCTGTTTTCGCAGAGTATAGTACAGTAAAGTAAAATCATTCACCTGCATAACAAGTACAGTAAAGTAAAATCATGTTGAGCAGAGTATAGTACAGTAAAGTAAAATCATGTTGAGCAGAGTATAGTACAGTAAAGTAAAATCATGTTGAGCAGAGTATAGTACAGTAGCATAAAAAAGTGCATACGGAAAGTATTCAGACCCACTTTCTCCACATTTTGTTACGTTACAGCCTTAATCTAAAATGGATGAAATAGTTATTCCCCTCATCAATCTACACACAATACCCAAAGCAAAAACATTTTTTTTTTTAATGTTTGGAAATGTATTAAAAATACAAATCTGAAATATTACATTTAAATGAGTATTCAGACCCTTTACTCAGTACTTTGTTGAAGCACTTTGGCAGAGATTACAGCCTCGAATCTTCTTGGGTTATGACACTTCAAGTTTGGCACACCTCTATTTCGGGAGTTTCTCACATTCTTGTCTGCAGATCCACTCAAGCTCTGTCAGGTTTGATGGGCAGCATCACTGCACAGCTATTTTCAGGTCTCTCCAGAGATGCTTGATCGTGTTCAAGTATGGGCACTGGCTGGGCCACTCAAGGACATTCAGAGACTTGTTACGAAGCCACTCCTGCTTTGTCTTGGCTGTGTACTTAGGGTCATTATCCTGTTGGAAGGTGAACCTTCGCCCCAACTTGCCCAAAACTAGATCCAGTGAACGGTTACTACAGTGCACATACATGAACCCTGGACATACCTCTTTCAGTCGAGCCTGCACACCTGAGAAACGACCTGAAATGTTGCTTGCTGCATCAAAGCAATATCCCTGGACCCGTTCCATGGAAATGTTTAAACTCAAACAGATGTCTTTCACACATTGTAAAACCCCCAAAACTCCATGTTCTGGTCAAAGCACTGCATGAGAATTGTTCCATGGTGCTCACATCAGTGGTGCCAACATCAGTCAGGCCATATAAGGACCACTGATACATGTGACACAATCTCCCGCCCACCCATTCCAGTTCCTTTGTTGTTTCGCCTCTGAAAGGGACTCCCTTTACGACCGAGAAATTGACTTGGTCAAAGCAACCGCTCCAGGACATTCCTGGCAGTGCCCTGTTCTGTAGCAGCCAAATCTGAAAACAAAGCACTGATTGGGGTGCTACCTAGAGCAGCTAACGTTTGAATGGACTCTGTGTATAGATGTGACTTTTCATATTCCCTGAACTTCTCGGTTGCTTTTCTCCATTTTGATCCCCCGCTTAACAAAGCTGCTATTGGGTCGAACATTTTCATCATGACTCAGCTTTTTCTCCACTGCCTTAACGCATGTGAAGCAAAGCACTCTGTCATCTTCCTGAACATAATGCAGCTACTGCCATTTTGCAAGTGATAGATGCAGCAGGCCCAGGGTTTTCATCCACTGGGGCTGCTTGGATGGCAACTTTTTTCTGTTGGTTAGTAGAATCCTTTTATAAATGATTTCCGAAGACATTTAGATTTTTTGATCGATTTTGGAAATGCTAACTGCTACCCTAGAGAAAGGAATGAACCGGAAACGTTCAACCTCGTGGTAGTGCATTGTCAGTGATTGGTTTAATTTCTCTCCCCTAGCCCAAAATAGTTTAAAATATTTTTGTATTGCAACACAATTTCTTACACTTATCTGCAGAGGGTGTTGTTGTTTTGCTATTTCACCACAGCACACCTTTCACACCATTTCGCCTTGTGGGCAGGGCTATACGTCATGGTGGGCGGGGCTATACATCATGGTGGGTGGGGCTATATGTCATGGTGGGCATGGGTTTCAAAGTGCAACGACTGTCTGATGCGCGTCCACATTCAAGCGAGAACCCTCTGCCTGGGACCACATTCATAACTTCTTCACCGACATCACTATGGTGGGTTTATAGTTTACAATTGCCCTTTTCATCATTTTGCTTTATTTGAACAACTAATGATAGCTAAGCTACCAAGTGGCTGGACCAGTTTTCCCAAAAGTGAATGATGTGTAACGTCAAGTTTTGCTTGCTTGCCAAACAACAACATCAATACCGCTATCAAGCTAATCTAGGGAAAAATCTAGGGAACTAATCATGACTAGATCTAATCTAATTTCACTGTGATTGGTTATTCCAACATGCAATAATACATGTATAGTGTCAATCACTGAATTATTTGTGTTTAGATGAACAAAATCAGATGAACTGAGTTTAGCCTCCCCTTTCCCCCTCTCTTTTCACTGACAGTGATGTGAACTGCAAACCAATACTTCAGCACTACCGGTGTGTGTGTGTAAAATGACTGGGGAAGCCAAGCCAGGGAAAAAAGCTCACTATTTCATATGCCTTGCCACCGTGATATATAAGCCTAAGGCCAAGACAATAATAAAACACAGTAGCTGTAACAGTTTTCTAGGTGTGAAGGAGAGTCAGACCAAAATGCAGCGTGTAGATTGCGATCCATGTTTAATCAAACAAACGTAACACGAATCAATACAAAACACTACAAAACAATAAACGTAATGAAAACCCGAAAACAGCCTATACTTGTGTCAACTAACACAGCGACAGGAACAAAGAAACTAAGGACAATCACCCACGACAAATTCAAAGAATATGGCTGCCTAAATATGGTTCCCAATCAGAGACAACGATAAACACCTGCCTCTGATTGAGAACCACTCCAGACAGCCATAGACTTTGCTAGATACCCCACTAAGCTACAATCCCAATACCAACACCAAAACCCCAAGACAAAACACACCACAATACAAAAACCCCATGCCACACCCTGGCCTGACCCAAATACATGAAGATAAACACAAAATACTTCGACCAGGGCGTGACAGTAGCAGAATAAATTCAACCTTTGTTCCATCACAAAACCAGAAAGCAACATCAAACAGTTACATGACCTACAGCATGGTAAATCAAGTTAATGTGTGTGCGGAAGTAGAAAAAACATGTTGACTCAGGCTGCTTGTAGAGAAACTATCCAATGCTATCCTCCTCTCTTTCATGTTACCGAAATGCATGCCATACAGTACACACTTTTAACTTTTGTTGTCCTAGCTTACCTGGCTAAAATGCTTGCTCGCTCGCCTAACTTCCTTTCATGGGCCACGATAAGCCAGCTAGTTTAACCTACTACATCTAGCTGCATAATGAACTTCCACCCTGTCAGGACAGGGGCACAATATATTAATATATGCCATTTAGCAGACGCTTTTATCCAATATAATCATGGGCCGGTACAGAGAATTAAGTAAAACCACAAGTCCAAATCCCTATCTCCATCCATGGAAACTCAGGAACGGGTCAATTTTAGCTAGCTAGCCACTGGAGGAAAACAACACAACAAGATGCAACAATTCAAGTTTGTGTCAATGACGTTTGGCTTTTGATGTGATTAGTGTGAAGCCAAATCCGAACTGGCTTCCCTTGACACTTTTTTTTGGTGTACCAGGAAAATTCACAGTTGAGCTGACTCAGTTTAGGTCAAAGCTGATGGGCTATTATATATTGTCTGCTTCAGATCTGCTTTAGATCTGTCGGCTGCCTTCGATACTGTGAACCATCAGATCCTCCTCTCCACCCTCTCCGAGTTGGGCATCTCCGGCGCGGCCCACGCTTGGATTGCGTCCTACCTGACAGGTCGCTCCTACCAGGTGGCGTGGCGAGAATCTGTCTCCTCACCACGCGCTCTCACCACTGGTGTCCCCCAGGGCTCTGTTCTTGGCCCTCTCCTATTCTCGCTATACACCAAGTCACTTGGCTCTGTCATAACCTCACATGGTCTCTCTTATCATTGCTATGCAGACGACACACAATTAATCTTCTCCTTTCCCCCTTCTGATGACCAGGTGGCGAATCGCATCTCTGCATGTCTGGCAGACATATCAGTGTGGATGACGGATCACCACCTCAAGCTGAACCTCGGCAAGACGGAGCTGCTCTTCCTCCCGGGGAAGGACTGCCCGTTCCATGATCTCGCCATCACGGTTGACAACTCCATTGTGTCCTCCTCCCAGAGCGCCAAGAACCTTGGCGTGATCCTGGACAACACCCTGTCGTTCTCAACCAACATCAAGGCGGTGGCCCGTTCCTGTAGGTTCATGCTCTACAACATCCGCAGAGTACGACCCTGCCTCACACAGGAAGCGGCGCAGGTCCTAATCCAGGCACTTGTCATCTCCCGTCTGGATTACTGCAACTCGCTGTTGGCTGGGCTCCCTGCCTGTGCCATTAAACCCCTTCAACTCATCCAGAACGCCGCAGCCCGTCTGGTGTTCAAACTTCCCAAGTTCTCTCACGTCACCCCGCTCCTCCGTTCTCTCCACTGGCTTCCAGTTGAAGCTCGCATCCGCTACAAGACCATGGTGCTTGCCTACGGAGCTGTGAGGGGAACGGCACCTCAGTACCTCCAGGCTCTGATCAGGCCCTACACCCAAACAAGGGCACTGCGTTCATCCACCTCTGGCCTGCTCGCATCCCTACCACTGAGGAAGTACAGCTCCCGCTCAGCCCAGTCAAAACTGTTCGCTGCCCTGGCCCCCCAATGGTGGAACAAACTCCCTCACGACGCCAGGACAGCGGAGTCAATCACCACCTTCCGGAGACACCTGAAACCCAACCTCTTTAAGGAATACCTAGGATAGGATAAGTAATCCCTCTCACCCCCCCTAAGTTTTAGATGCACTATTGTTAAGTGACTGTCCCACTGGATGTCATAAGGTGAATGCACCAATTTGTAAGTCGCTCTGGATAAGAGCGTCTGCTAAATGACTTAAATGTAATGTAAAATGCTTCACTCACAGTACCAATCCCGCGGCTATATCTGTAATTGATTAAGGTTTGATCCGGACCAACACATTTGGTCTTGTTTTGGTGGCGGAGCTCATATTCAAATAGTAACCAGTTTGTAAAATAATACCCAATTCTGCAAAGGAGGATATTGCATATTTCTACTTTTGTGTACCTAACTTTGTGTACAGTTGAAGTCGGAAGTTTACATAAACTTAGGTTGGAGTCATTAAATGTCATGTTTTGTCTTAGATTGTCTTGTCATTTTGCTTTTCCCTCTGTTCATTTTCCCCCTGCTGGTCTTTTTAGGTTCGTTCCCCTTTTTCTCTCTCCCTTCCTCTCTCTCTTCTCTCTATCGTTCCGTTCCTGCTCCCAGCTGTTCCTATTCCCCTAATCAATCATTTAGTCTTCCCACACCTGTTCCTTATCTTTTCCCCTGATTAGAGTCCCTATTTCTTCCCTTGTTTTCCGTTCCTGTCCTGTCGGATCCTTGTCTATTGTTCACCGTGCTGTGTCTGTGTATCGCCCTGTCGTGTCGTGTTTCCCTCAGATGCTGCGTGGAGAGCAGGTGTCTGAGTCTGCTAGGTTCAAGTGCCTTCCCGAGGCAACCTGCAGTTCTTGATCGAGTCTCCAGTCTGTTCTCGTCATTACGAGTGGAATTATGTCTTATGTTTGTAGAATTACTTTACTGGATTAAAGACTCTGTTTTCGCCAAGTCGCTTTTGGGTCCTCATTCACCTGCATGACAGAAGGATCCGACCAAGGAATGGACCCAGCGACTACAGACGTTCGTAACACTGCCGTCGAGATCCAAGGAGCCATGCTCGGCAGACACGAGCAGGAATTGTCTGCTGCTCGCCATGCCGTGGAGAACCTGGCCGCTCAGGTTTCCGACCTCTCTGGACAGTTCCAGAGTCTTCGTCTCGTGCCACCTGTTACTTCCTGGCCTGCCGAGCCTCCGGAACCTAGGGTTAATAACCCACCTTGCTACTCCGGGCAGCCCACGGAGTGCCGCTCCTTTCTCACCCAGTGTGATATTGTGTTCTCTCTCCAACCCAACACATACTCTAGCGAGAGAGCTCGGGTTGCTTACGTCATTTCACTCCTTACTGGCCGGGCTCGAGAGTGGGGCACAGCTATCTGGGAGGCAAGGGCTGATTGTTCAAACAATTACCAGAACTTTAAAGAGGAGATGATTCGGGTTTTTGACCGTTCAGTTTTTGGTAGGGAGGCTTCTAGGGCCCTGGCTTCCCTATGCCAAGGTGATCGATCCATAACGGATTACTCTATAGAGTTTCGCACTCTTGCTGCCTCTAGTGACTGGAACGAGCCGGCGCTGCTCGCTCGTTTTCTGGAGGGACTCCACGCAGTGGTCAAAGATGAGATTCTCTCTCGGGAGGTTCCTTCCAGTGTGGACTCTTTGATTGCTCTCGCCATCCGCATAGAACGACGGGTAGATCTTCGTCACCAAGCTCGTGGAAGAGAGCTCGCGTCAACGGTGTTTCCCTGCTCCGCATCGCAACCATCTCCCTCCTCTGGCTCAGAGACTGAGCCCATGCAGCTGGGAGGTATTCGCATCTCGACTAAGGAGAGGGAACGGAGGATCACCAACCGCCTGTGCCTCTATTGCGGATTTGATGGACATTTTGTCAATTCATGTCCAGTAAAGGCCAGAGCTCATCAGTAAGCGGAGGGCTACTGGTGAGCGCTACTACTCAGGTCTCTTCATCTAGGTCCTGTACTACTATGTCGGTCCATCTACGCTGGACCGGTTCGGGTGCTACATGCAGTGCCTTGATTGACTCGGGGCTGAGGGTTGTTTCATGGACGAAGCATGGGCTCGGAAACATGACATTCCTTTCAGACAGTTAGACAAGCCTACGCCCATGTTTGCCTTAGATGGTAGTCATCTTCCCAGTATCAGATTTGAGACACTACCTTTAACTCTCACAGTATCTGGTAACCACAGTGAGACTATTTCTTTTTTGATTTTTCGTTCACCTTTTACACCTGTTGTTTTGGGTCATCCCTGGCTAGTATGTCATAATCCTTCTATTAATTGGTCTAGTAATTCTATCCTATCCTGGAACGTTTCTTGTCATGTGAAGTGTTTAATGTCTGCCATCCCTCCCATTTCTTCTGTCCCCACTTCTCAGGAGGAACCTGGCGATTTGACAGGAGTGCCGGAGGAATATCATGATCTGCGCACGGTCTTCAGTCGGTCCCGAGCCAACTCCCTTCCTCCTCACCGGTCGTATGATTGTAGTATTGATCTCCTTCCGGGGACCACTCCTCCTCGGGGTAGACTATACTCTCTGTCGGCTCCCGAACGTAAGGCTCTCGAGGATTATTTATCTGTGTCTCTTGACGCCGGTACCATAGTGCCTTCTTCCTCTCCGGCCGGGGCGGGGTTCTTTTTGTTAAGAAAAAGGACGGTACTCTGCGCCCCTGCGTGGATTATCGAGGGCTGAATGACATAACGGTTAAGAATCGTTATCCGCTTCCCCTTATGTCATCAGCCTTCGAGATTCTGCAGGGAGCCAGGTGCTTTACTAAGTTGGACCTTCGTAACGCTTACCATCTCGTGCGCATCAGAGAGGGGGACGAGTGGAAAACGGCGTTTAACACTCCGTTAGGGCATTTTGAGTACCGGGTTCTGCCGTTTGGTCTCGCCAATGCGCCAGCTGTTTTTCAGGCATTAGTTAATGATGTTCTGAGAGACATGCTGAACATCTTTGTTTTTGTCTATCTTGACGATATCCTGATTTTTTCACCGTCACTCGAGATTCATGTTCAGCACGTTCAACGTGTTCTACAGCGCCTTTTAGAGAATTGTCTCTACGTGAAGGCTGAGAAGTGCTCTTTTCATGTCTCCTCCGTTACTTTTCTCGGTTCCGTTATTTCCGCTGAAGGCATTCAGATGGATACCGCTAAGGTCCAAGCTGTCAGTGATTGGCCCGTTCCAAGGTCACGTGTCGAGTTGCAGCGCTTTTTAGGTTTCGCTAATTTCTATCGGCGTTTCATTCGTAATTTCGGTCAAGTTGCTGCCCTCTCACAGCTCTTACTTCTGTCAAGACGTGTTTTAAGTGGTCCGGTTCCGCCCAGGGAGCTTTTGATCTTCTAAAAGAACGTTTTACGTCCGCTCCTATCCTCGTTACTCCTGACGTCACTAGACAATTCATTGTCGAGGTTGACGCTTCAGAGGTAGGCGTGGGAGCCATTCTATCCCAGCGCTTCCAGTCTGACGATAAGGTTCATCCTTGCGCTTATTTTTCTCATCGCCTGTCGCCATCTGAACGCAACTATGATGTGGGTAACCGCGAACTGCTCGCCATCCGCTTAGCCCTAGGCGAATGGCGACAGTGGTTGGAGGGGGCGACCATTCCTTTTGTCGTTTGGACAGACCATAAGAACCTTGAGTACATCCGTTCTGCCAAACGACTTAATGCCCGTCAAGCTCGTTGGGCGTTGTTTTTCGCTCGTTTCGAGTTTGTGATTTCTTACCGTCCGGGTAGCAAAAACACCAAGCCTGATGCCTTATCCCGTCTGTTTAGTTCTTCTGTGGCTTCTACTGATCCCGAGGGGATTCTTCCTTATGGGCGTGTTGTCGGGTTGACAGTCTGGGGAATTGAAAGACAGGTTAAGCAAGCACTCACGCACACTGCGTCGCCGCGCGCTTGTCCTAGTAACCTCCTTTTCGTTCCTGTTTCCACTCGTCTGGCTGTTCTTCAGTGGGCTCACTCTGCCAAGTTAGCTGGTCATCCCGGTGTTCGAGGCACTCTTGCGTCTATTCGCCAGCGCTTTTGGTGGCCGACTCAGGAGCGTGACACGCGCCGTTTCGTGGCTGCTTGTTCGGACTGCGCGCAGACTAAGTCGGGTAACTCTCCTCCTGCCGGTCGTCTCAGACCGCTCCCCATTCCTTCTCGACCATGGTCTCACATCGCCCTAGACTTCATTACCGGTCTGCCTTTGTCTGCGGGGAAGACTGTGATTCTTACGGTTGTCGATAGGTTCTCTAAGGCGGCACATTTCATTCCCCTCGCTAAACTTCCTTCCGCTAAGGTGACGGCACAAATCATCATCGAGAATGTGTTCAGAATTCATGGCCTCCCGTTAGACGCCGTTTCAGACAGAGGCCCGCAATTCACGTCACAGTTTTGGAGGGAGTTCTGTCGTTTGATTGGTGCGTCCGTCAGTCTCTCTTCCGGGTTTCATCCCCAGTCTAGCGGTCAAGCAGAGAGGGCCAATCAGACGATTGGTCGCATACTACGCAGCCTTTCTTTCAGAAACCCTGCGTCTTGGGCAGAACAGCTCCCCTGGGCAGAATACGCTCACAACTCGCTTCCTTCGTCTGCTACCGGGTTATCTCCGTTTCAGAGTAGTCTGGGTTACCAGCCTCCTCTGTTCTCTTCCCAGCTTGCCGAGTCCAGCGTTCCCTCCGCTCAAGCGTTTGTCCAACGTTGTGAGCGCACCTGGAGGAGGGTGAGGTCTGCACTTTGCCGTTACAGGGCACAGACTGTGAGAGCCGCCAATAAACGCAGGATTAAGAGTCCAAGGTATTGTTGCGGCCAGAGAGTGTGGCTTTCCACTCGCAACCTTCCTCTTACTACAGCTTCTCGTAAGTTGACTCCGCGGTTCATTGGTCCGTTCCGTGTCTCCCAGGTCGTCAATCCTGTCGCTGTGCGACTGCTTCTTCCGCGACATCTTCGTCGCGTCCATCCTGTCTTCCATGTCTCCTGTGTCAAGCCCTTTCTTCGCACCCCCGTTCGTCTTCCCTCCCCCCTCCCGTCCTTGTCGAGAGCGCACCTATTTACAAGGTACGTAGGATCATGGACATGCGTTCTCGGGGACGGGGTCACCAATACTTAGTGGATTGGGAGGGTTACGGTCCTGAGGAGAGGAGTTGGGTTCCGTCTCGGGACGTGCTGGACCGTTCACTCATTGATGATTTCCTCCGTTGCCGCCAGGATTCCTCCTCGAGTGCGCCAGGAGGCGCTCGGTGAGTGGGGGGTACTGTCATGTTTTGTCTTAGATTGTCTTGTCATTTTGCTTTTCCCTCTGTTCATTTTCCCCCTGCTTGTTCTTTTTAGGTTCGTTCCCCTTTTTCTCTCTCCTTCCTCTCTCTCTTCTCTCTATCGTTCCGTTCCTGCTCCCAGCTGTTCCTATTCCCCTAATCAATCATTTAGTCTTCCCACACCTGTTCCTTATCTTTTCCCCTGATTAGAGTCCCTATTTCTTCCCTTGTTTTCCGTTCCTGTCCTGTCGGATCCTTGTCTATTGTTCACCGTGCTGTGTCTGTGTATCGCCCTGTCGTGTCGTGTTTCCCTCAGATGCTGCGTGGAGAGCAGGTGTCTGAGTCTGCTAGGTTCAAGTGCCTTCCCGAGGCAACCTGCAGTTCTTGATCGAGTCTCCAGTCTGTTCTCGTCATTACGAGTGGAATTATGTCTTATGTTTGTAGAATTACTTTACTGGATTAAAGACTCTGTTTTCGCCAAGTCGCTTTTGGGTCCTCATTCACCTGCATGACATTAAAACTAGTTTTTCAACCACCCCACAAATTTCTTGTGAACAAACTTTAGTTTTGGCAAGTTGGTTAGGACATCTACTTTGTGAATGACACAAGTCATTTAACTTCTTCGAGATAGGTGGCACTCTTATAATTTTTGGATAAAAAACGTTCCCGTTTTAAACAAGATATTTTGTCACGAAAAGATGCTCGACTATGCATGTAATTGACAGCGTTGGAAATAAAAAAATCTGACGTTTCCAAAACTGCAAAGATATTATCTGTGAGTGCCCCAGAACTAATGCTACAGGCGAAACCAAGATGAAATTTCATACAGGAAATGCCCCAGATTCTGAAGGCGCTGTGTTCCAATGTCTCCTTATATGGCTGTGAATGCGCCAGGAATGAGCCTGCACTTTCTGTCGTTTCCCCAAGGTGTCTGCAGCATTGTGACGTATTTGTAGGCATATCATTGGAAGATTGACCATAAGAGACTACATTTACCAGGTGTCCGCCCGGTGTCCTGTGTGAAAAGTATTGCCTAATCTCCAGGTCCATGCGCGTTCCATTTCTTCAGAGGAGAAACCAAACTGCCACGAATGATTTATCATCGATTGATATGTGAAAAACACCTTGAGGATTGATTCTAAACAACGTTTGCCATGTTTCTGTCGATATTATGGAGTTAATTTGGAAAAAATACTTAATTTTGGGATTTTTTCTTACCCAAACGTGATGAACAAAACGGAGCGATGTGTCCTACACAAATAATATTTTTGGAAAAACTGAACATTTGCTATCTAACTGAGAGTCTCCTCATTGAAAACATCTGAAGTTCTTCAAAGGTAAATGATTTTAGTTTGAATGCTTTTCTTGTTTTTGTGAAAATGTTGCATGCTGAATGCCAGGCTTAATGCTATGCTAGGCTATCAATATTCTTACACAAATGCTTGTTTAGCTATGGTTCAAAAGCATATTTTGAAAATCTGAGATGACAGTGTTGTTAACAAAAGGCTAAGCTTGAGAGCTAATATATTTATTTCATTTCATTTGCGATTTTCATGAATAGTTTACGTTGTGTTATGCTAATGAGCTTGCGGAGATAATTTTACACTCCTGGATACAGGGTTTTTTCGTAGCCAAACGTGATGAACAAAACGGAGCGATTTGTCCTACACAAATAATCTTTTTGGAAAAACTGAACATTTGCTATCTAACTGAAAGTCTCCTCATTGAAAACATCTGAAGTTCTTCAAAGGTAAATTATTTTATTTGAATGCTTTTCTTGTTTTTGTGAAAATGTTGCATGCTGAATGCCAGGCTTAATGCTATGCTAGGCTATCAATACTCTTACACAAATTCTTGGTTCAAAAGCATATTTTGAAAATCTGAGATGACAGTGTTGTTAACAAAAGGCTAAGCTTGAGAACAAATATATTTATTTCATTTCATTTGCGATTTTCATCAATAGTTAACATTGTGTTATGTTAATGAGCTTGAGGCTATAAATAGGATCCCGGATACGGGATTGCTCGTCGCAACAGGTTAACCAACAATTGCTTACAGACAGATTATTTCACTTATAATTCATTGTATCACAATTCCAGTGGGTCAGACGTCTATATACACTAAGTTGACTGTGCCTTTAAACAGCTTGGAAAATTCCAGAAAATTATGTCATGGCTTTAGAAGCTTCTGATAGGTTAATTGACATCTGAGTCAATTGGAGGTGTACCTGTGGATGTATTTCAAGGCCTACGTTCAAACTCAGTGCCTCTTTGCTTGACATCATGGGAAAATACAAAGAAATCAGCCAAGACCTCAGAAAAGAAATGGTATACCTCCTCAAGTCTGGTTCATCCTTGGGGGCAATTTCCAAACGCCTGAAAATTCCAGGTTCATTTGTACAAACAATAGTGTGCAAGTATAAACACCATGGGACCACACAGACCTCATATCGCTCAGGAAGGAGATGGAAGGTTCTGTCTCCTAGAGATGAACGTAACTTTGGTGCGAAAAGTGCAAATCATCCCAGAACAACAGCAAATGACCTTATAAAGATGCTGGAGGAAACAGGTACAAAGTATCTATATCAACAGTAAAACGAGTCCTATATCGACATAATCCGAAAGGCCGCTAAGCAAGGAAGAAGCCACTGCTCCAAAACCGCCATAAAAAAGCCAGACTATGGTTTGCAACTGTACATGGGGACAAAGATTGTACCTTTTGGAGAAATGTCCTCTGGTCTGATGAAACTAAAATAGAAGTGTTTGACCATAATGACCATCGTTGTATTTGGAGGATAAAGGGGGAGTCTTGCAAGCCAAAGAACACCATCCCAACCGTGAAGCACGGAGGTTGCAGAATCATGTTGTGGGGTGCTTTGCTGCAGGAGGGTCTGGTGCACTTCACAAAATAGATGTCATCATGAGGAAAGGAAAATTAGGTGCATATATTGAAGCAACATCTCAAGACATCAGTCAGGAAGTTAAAACTTGGTCACAAATAGTTCTTCCAAATGGACAATGACCCCAGGCATACTTCTAAAGTTGTGGCAAAATGCCTTAAGGACAACAAAGTCAAGGTATTGGAGTGGCCATCACAAAGCTATGACTTCAGTCCTATAGAAAATGTGTGGGCAGAACTGAAAAAGTGTCTGCGAGCAAGGAGGCCTACAAACCTGACTCAGTTACAGCATGTCTGTCAGGAGGAATGGGCCAAAATTCACCCAACTTATTGTGGGACGCTTGTGGAAGGTCCCCTTCTGTTCTTCCTGTTCTCCCATCACCCACGACTGCGTGGCCAAGCATGACTCCAACACCATCATTAAGTTTACCGATGACACAACAGTGGTAGGCCTGATCACCAACAACGATGAGACAGCCTATGGGGAGGAGGTCAGAGACCTGACCGTGTGGACAAAAACCTCTCCCTCAACATGATCAAGACAAAGGAAATGATTGTGGACTACAGGAAAAGGAGGACCGAGCACGCCCCCATTCTCATAATCAAATAAACTGCACTGTTGATTATGGTCTTGAAAGTAATGTCACTCACTGTAAGGTATAAATGTTGTATTTGGCGCACGTGACAAATAAGATTTGATTTGATCTGCAAAGTTCTTCCAGTAAATATTTTGTACGATTCTCTTTGTAAATTGTTAAAATTAGTCATTGTGCATAGAGTGGTATTGTTTGTTATTAAACTTTCAAATCAATGGTTTTTGTTTGGCATATAATTCAAGGTGAAAAATCTAAGCACAGTTCTGTTACTGTAGAATTGGACTTATGTAAGTCTGGATCACACATCAAGCTCTGCTGGCCACACACACACACACACACACACACACACACACACACACACACACACACACACACACACACACACACACACACACACACACACACACACACACACACACACACACACACACACACACACACACACACACACACACACACACACACACACACACACACACACACACACACACACACACACACACACACACACACACACACGGCTGTGTGTCCTACTTATACAACATTTCAAAACCACTCCACTGCACAGTGGCAGTGGGGCGACCACATTAAAACAATGATCCCAACAGTCATTATAAGTTTTTGTGTTTGGGTTTTGTTGAACAATTCCAATGCAGATTCTAATTTCAGCAACGTTCCATGACAGACAGTGGTAAAGCGGTCAATCAAACTAGATCCCGAAAATCCACATTGCCTCCCAGCAAAATGACCCGACATTTAGGCTATTGTTTTGTGTATTTCATACTATGTTAAGGTACAATTCACAGTATAATGCTTGTATGGATGTCAACCCCAACACATGTCATTCATGTCATCGTCACCAAAAAATGACTGATTACCACCACCGATTTCTGTATGCTAGCTCTGCTAACTTCTATGAATGGGAATTATCATTTAACAGTTGCTTCTTCTAAACCTGAATAGGAACAACTTCTAAATTTGATGCACCAAAAACAGCCAAATAGAAATATTGACCTAACTTTGCGGTTGGCATGGTGCTTTACGGATGATGCACCAAACCAGGTGACTGTGAAGTGACTGCATGTCAGATCCTTTTTCGTTTCTTCCTCTGCAGCTCTCTCTGTCTCTGTCTCTGTCTCTGTCTCTGTCTCTGTCTCTGTCTCTGTGTGTGTGTGTGTGTGTGTGTGTGTGTGTGTGTGTGTGTGTGTGTGTGTGTGTGTGTGTGTGTGTGTGTGTGTGTGTGTGTGTGTGTGTGTGTGTGTGTGTGTGTGTGTGTGTGTGTGTGTGTGTGTGTGTGTGTGTGTGTGTGTGTGTGTGTGTGTGCGTCGGCATGTGTAAATAGAGTCCTGATGATGTTAACACACTCTGACAGGAGCACCACAGACCAGTGATTTACTCTGGCAGCTTAACACACACACACATCTGGTATTTCCCATTTCACACCCACTTATACTAACAGACTAAACTCAGAACACTATCCAACATTTTACACACTGAGATACAAATACAGTACAGTATACTGTATCCCTGCTATTACCCTTGCGCTCTATCCATGACAAACGACTGTTATTATGATCATTTTAGATGCAGTGCTGTTTCCTCTGATTATTGGTTTGAGATAACGGTAATATTTCCATTAATCTATTCCTGCTCCGCTGCTGTATGTAAGACACACACACACACACGCACACACACACACACACACACACACCACCTCGTATATCACCTGAGTCGCTAATTACATACTGATGGCAATACCGAGGTTAGTGACCCATAGCAACACCAATAGTCACACAATACACCCAGCCGTATGATCATAATAAATATGCTTTAGGGTTAATGTCTCAGTCATGTGCACAAACTTTATTTTCTAAGTGTTAGGTCAAAAATGGACAAAAATATAAACGGATCATGCAACAATTTCAAAGCTTTTCCTGAGTTACAGTTCATATAAGGAAATCAGTCCATTGAAATAAATTCATTAGGCCATAAAATATGGATTTCACATGACTGGGAATACAGTTGGTCACAGATACCTTAAAAAAAGGTAGGGGTGTGGATCAGAAAACCAGTCAATATCTGGTGTGAGCAACATTTGCTTCATGCAGCATGACACATCACCTTCACATAGAATTGACCAGGCTGTTGATTGTGGCCTGTGGAATGTTGTCCCACTCCTCTTCAATGGCTGTATGAAGTTGCTGGATATTGTCTGGAACTGGAACACGCTGACGTACATGTCGATCCAGAGGATCCCAAACATGCTCAATGGGTGACATGTCTGGTGACTATGCAGGCCATGGAAGAACTGGGCCATTTTCAGCTTCCAGGAATTGTGTGCAGATCCTTGCGTTGTGCATTATCATGCTGAAACATGAGGTGATGGCGGCGGATGAATTGCACGACAATGCAATCTGGATCTTGTAACGGTGTCTCTGTGCATTCAAATTGCCATCGATAAAATGCAGTTGTGTTGTTGTCCGTAGCTTATTCCTGCCCATACCATAACCTCACCACCACCATGGGGCACTCTGTTGACATATGCAAACCGCTCGCCCACACGACGCCACACAAGTACTTGGTTTGCGGTTGTGAGGCCGGTTAGGTGTACTGCCAAATTCTCTAAAACGACGTTGGAGGCGGCTTATGGTAGAGAAATGAACATTCCATTTTCTGGCAACAGCTCTGGGGACATTTCTGCAGTCAGCATGCCAGTTGCACTCTCCCTCAAAACTTGAGACATCTGTGGCATTGTGTTGTGTGACAAAACTGCACATTTTAGAGTGGCCTTCTATTGTACACAGTACAAGGTGCACCTGTGTAATGATCATGCCGTTTAATCAGCTTCTTGATATGCCACACCTTTCAGGTGGATGGATTATCTTGGGAAAGGAGAAATGCCACTAAAAGGGATGTAAACCAAATGGTGTGCAAAATTTGAGTGAAATAAGGTTTTTGTGCGTCTGAAACATTTCTGGCATCTTTTTTTTCTGCTCATGAAACTTGGGACCAATACTTTAAAAGTTGCGTTTATATTTTTGTTCAGTATAATACAGGAAGGATGCATACTCCATATAGTGAATGGTTGCTTTTAAATCAGCATGGTGAACAGAGCTGGAATAGAGGGTTGCCATTGTAAAACATGAGCTAACCAACATACAGCACCCATGAGTGGCGGCTGACACAGACAGATCAGTCTCACTCGCAGCCCATGAGAGAGACTAAACTTTTCCTGCAGAGCCTATGATTTATTTTATTTGAGCACCATCTAGTGGGTATTTAATGTATGATGTTTCTAGAGGAGAGACAGAAGTATTTGATGCAGTAATAATCCAAGTATCAAAAAATCATGATCAACGTAAACGTGTGGCTAGCCGGTTAGTCAAGATGGGGAATGTGCACAGGACAGTCAGGCCTGAATGCCCTGGCATTTCTAACCCACCGGACCATTTTGTTCCTCCAGGCTCCCACACCGGGCCATTTTGTTCCTCGAGGCTCCCACACCGGGCCATTTTGTTCCTCGAGGCCCACACACCTGGCCATTTTGTTCCTCGAGGCTCCCACACCGGGCCATTTTGTTCCTCGAGGCCCACACACTGGACCATTTTGTTCCTCGAGGCCCCCACACCGGGCCATTTTGTTCCTTGAGGCCCCCATTATCAGCTAGTTAACTATTATTTTGTGCAAAAAAGTTAGACATGCCCACTAGGCTAAAATTGGACAAGTCCATTTGGCATTTTTCCGAAGTGCCAGATGGCCAGTCAGCACCTGGTAGATTCCACTGTTATTTTTTTTTTAATTACACCTTTATTTAATTGTCAAGTCAGTTAAGAACAAATTCGTATTTACAATGACGGCCTAGGAACAGTGGGTTAACTGCCTTGTTCAGAGGCAGAACGACAGATGTTTACCCTGTCAGCCCGGGGATTCAATGTATCAACCTTTGGTTTACTGGCCCAACGCTCTAAACACTAGGCTGCCGGCTGCCCCAAGTAGGTAGACTATGCAATGCAGAACTAAAAGAAGAGGCTTACCATTGGAAAACCACTTTGACTATGCTCAAATTCAAATAATATTTTCTAGTTAGTGAACTTTTCTTGTGGAGTCACTCATGGTTTTTACAAAACACTGCAGGCTGGCCGACCAAGCACGTCAGCACCATGTAGAGCGGACATGTGACGCAATAAAAAACAGACCTTAATCATAGGTGTCGCTCTCCACTGGCATGTCATTTTCAAGAATCTTTAGACGTGCGACATTCTCTCTCCATTTATTTCTTAGTTTTGAAAATGTATCCTCTTTCTGCTGATAACAATATGTTGATATGTTTCATATGTGATTAACAAGGCATTCATTCCCACGGGGAGGTGTGTGCATGAGGGGTGTGGTCTTGATGCAGAGTTGTACACGATGTCATCTTTTCAGACATTGAACTTCATCATGTAAAGCAACCTTCCTGCAATGCCAGTGCACTCAAGAGTATGTTCCATCTGTGCTTTGCAAAGGACCAAGGAGGATTCACTTTTGTGTTAGTAATACTAAATGTCTCTTCATTCTACCCCTTGCTTTGTGTTTTGTTGGTTCCTTTATTTATAGATTTTTTTTCAAGGTTTGTTTTACAGATCTTGATTGGATAAACTGCTGCACAAGTGGAGGAAAACTCTAAATCTAAAGAATTACAGAGGCCCAAGGGCAAAGTAATTCTGACTAACTTATTTAAAGGCTTTTGGAAATGAAGCTCTTTCTTTACTTCCCCAGATTCAGATGAACTCATGGATACCATTTGTGGGTCTCTAAATCCAGTACGAAGGAAGCTAGAGGTAGTTTCGCGAGCCAATGCTAACTAGTGTTAGAGCAATGACTGGAAATTGATGGTATCTACTAGCATGCTAGCAGTTTCCATAGACCTCTAGTCACTGTGTAATGTTAGTTACCAATTTCTCTAACTTGAGTTAGCAACTTCCTTCAAACCAATGCTCTCCAACATATAGTATGTGATTACCACCTCATTGATGCCTGGCAAGCTAAAGCAAAAAATACACTTTCTATTCAAACAGCCACCAAACATTGTCCTGAATCGAGTTTGTACTACTATATACTTCTCTATTTTCTCTAGAAAATCTCATCATCATGCTTACTACTGCCAGATACACATTTCAGAAGCTCCCGAAAGAGCCATAAGAAGAAGTTTTAATGTTTCCTTATTACAAAATCATACTTCCTGTGAACATTTTGTAACTGAATTGAATTAATTCATAATGATTAACAGTAATTCAGTCGATGATGCTCGGATTTTATGGGACGCAAACAAAGGTTTTAATAAAGACAATGCAGCTGCATTTGCATCCTGGACTAAAAAAAATCACAATTAAAGAAGATATCGAAACTGGAAAAGTTGTTAACCACATTAGAGCGTTCTAAACAAAACTTTTTTGAGACAAGGTAGTGGCTCCTCTCTCTAAAGTCCAGACAGAACTAAAGCTATTGATAAGCAGAATTTGCCATCCATCGACAAAGTAATCTACTGACTAACAAGCATTGCAGTGATGATCAATTAGCGGATATTGCAAACATTGAATCTGAATCAGGTGAATTACTATCAGAACCCAAATTAATCAACCAAAGATTCTCCCCTAACCTTCTTCCCCTAAGATAAGAAATTGGGGACAAAATATATTTGACCAAATTTTCAATCTTGTTTCCTCGCTGCAACTCCCCAATGGACTCGGGAGCAGCGAAGATGGAGTCATGCGTCCTACGAAATATGACTCGCCTAACCATGCACCTTAACACCCGCCAGCATAATCCAGAAGCCAACCGCACCAATGAGTCGGGTGAAACAACGTTCAACTGGCTACCGGTGTCAGCCTGCAGGCACCCGGCCCTCCACAAGGAGTCACTAGAGCACAATGAGCCAAGTAAAGCCCCACTGGCCAAACCCTCCTTTAACTCTCCCCTAACGATGCTGGACCAATTGTGTGCCGTCCTATAGGACTTCCAGACACGGCCGGTTGTGGCACAGCCGGGGAATGAACCCAGGTCTGGAGTAACATCTCTAGCACTGCCACTCGAGAGGCCCAGATTCTCCCGTTTCTATAAAGAATTGTACACCTCCGATTGTAAATCCATACCAAGCCAGATGTAGTATTTTTTACAGTAAATTCAGAATGTTTTCATACCCCTTGACGTTTTTCACATATTTCTGTGTTGAATTAAAAATTAATGCATTTTTTTTCTTCTCACACATCTACACACAAAATCCTATAATGACAAAGAAAGCATGTTTTTAAACAGTTTTGCAAATGTATTGAAAAGGAAATACAGAAATATCTCATTTACATACATTTACATACATGTCAAAAGTTTGGACACACCTACTCATTCCAGGGTTTTTATTTATTTTCACTATTTTCTACATTGAAGACTAATTAATAGTGAAGACATCAAAACTATGAAATAACACATATGGGATCATCTCGTAATCAAAAAAGTGTTCAACAAATCAAAATATCTTTGAGATTTGAGATTCTTCAAAGAAGCCACCCTTTGCCTTGATGACAGCTTTGCACACTCTTGGCATTCTCTCAACCAGCTCATTCTCTCAACCAGCTCATTCTCTCAACCAGCTCATGAAACATGGGGCCAACACTTTACACGGAACATTTTTGTTCAGTGTAGAGGAGGTTTAGGGTTGAGGACAAGACTTTGATCGATGGTCATCATACTGTAAGTGTGTCTTTATAATAAGTCTGCATAAGTTTAATTGCTGATAAAATACGAGTGATCCAGTGACGTAGATTGGCCTTTTTAAAACTCTTTACGTTGATTGATTAATTCATCTTATTCTATTAAAAAAATTGAAATGAATCCAATTGTTACTTGGACTTATTGCACCCGTTACTGAAATGGTGGTTCCATGTTAGATGGTTTAGGGAGTCTAATAGCTTAGACTTCCCAACCTGGCAGTCATTCTGAAAACAGGTTGTGAGTGAATAACATTTCAAAATGTTAGATATCCCCATTATTACATTATGCAAGCCAACATAATGTAACTTGCAGGCCTGAAAACCATGCGTTTCAGGCCACTGTATTAGCGTAAACCTTGACCCTTAATAACTTAAAGCTAGGCCCTTGAAATAAGGCCTCATTAAATAATTGTATTGTTTTCAATAATATAATTTATTGATGACATATTAGCTTAGAATCTCACAGAAAAAAGTCTGCAACAAGCACGTCTCTGTCACTAACAAATACAGTAATGACTAGTACATCTGTAATTAACCAGAAAGGCAAGGCACTACACTAAGCAGGCTTTACACTAAGTAGTGTGTTAATTTAACACTGAAAAGTGTGGACTTGTATAGATACTGGACCAGTGTTAAATGTAACACTGTCGGTGTTAATTTAACACTGGAGAATTTGCTGTGAAGAGGAACAAAAATACACAAGAATTGAGCTGGGAGTACCAGTACCATATTGATGTACAGGGGTACTTGAGGCATTCATGTATATGAAGGCAGGGTAAAGCGACTAGACATCCAGTTTGATAATAATAAGAGTAAAATAAAGAACAGAGAAGCAGCAGCATGATGAGTGTAAAAGTGTGTGTGTGTGTGTATGTTATCATGACTCAGGATATGACCCAGATACAGACACAGGAGGCAGATAGTACAGTTCTCAATAATTTATTATAGCACGGGGCAAAGGGCAGGTCGAGGACAGGCAGAGGTTTGTAATCAGGTCAGAGTCAGGCAGGTACAGGATGGCAGACAGGCTCAGGGTCAGGGCAGTTAGAATGGTCAGAAATGGAAAAACTAGGAAACAAACACTGGAGAAACAGGAAAACGGTAGAGCACACCAGTAAGACCTGACAAGACAAGACGAACTGCCAACAGACAAACAGATGTACTGTATAAATGCTCTGGGGATAATGGGGAAGATGGACGACACCTGGAAGGGGGTGGAGACAAGCACAAAGCCAGGTGAAACTGGTCAGGGTGACAATACCCCCCCTCTAGTGGCTCTGGCAGTGGAACTCAGCGATGAGGCCTGGGTCCAGGATGTTTTTAGTAGGGACCCAGCACCTCAACCTCTGGACCATAACCCTCCGAGTCAATCCCCTTCCCCGAGGTCGAACAATCAGGAGGCGCCTCACCGTGTAAGCCTGATGGCCATCGATGAGACAGGAGAGAGGGGTGGGCCTGGAAACAGAAGACAAAGGACAGTGAGACACAGGCTTTATATTGGATGGATACGGAGGGTGCAGGGCAACAGAAGACAAACAGCAGAGGGGCTCAGGATTTTAGAGATGGGGAAAGGGCCAATGAAATGGGAAGAACGTTTACGGGACTCCACCCAGAGGGGCAGGTCCTAAGTGTACAGCCATACCCTCTGCCCGAGCCGATAGCGGGGAGCAGGGGTCCAGTGGTGATTCGCTTGTTGCCGAAACCCGTATGTTGTCTTCTAAAGAGCGGCCCAGGGCTCTCTTCCAGGTACGGCGACACTGGCGACTGAACATCTGGGCAGAGGGTTTGCTGACTTCTTCTTCTTGCTCAGGGAAGAGCGGGGACTGACATCCCATGCAACACATTCGAAGGGTGAGAATACAGTGACCGAGCAGGAAAGGGTGTTACGGGCATTTTCCTCCCACACAAGTAGCTGGCTCCAGGTGGTGGGGTTGGCGGAGACGAGGCACCGACTGGCCATCTCTAGGTCCTGATTGGCTCGCTCCGATTGGATGTTAGATTGGGGGTGGAAACCAGAGGACAGGCTGGCTGATGATCCAATGAGGGTGCAGAATGCCTTCCAGAACCAGGACATGAACTGGGAAACACGATCGGAGACCATGTCGACCAGAAGTTCATGGACCTGGAAGACTTGCTGCACCATGAGCTGAGCCGTCTCCTTGACTGAGGGTAACTTGGGAAGGGGAATGAAATGGGGGGGAGGCTTTAGAAAACCTATCTACCACCGTCAGGATAGTAGTGTTGCCGTCTGACAGGTAAGCCCAGTAACAAAGTCCAGAGATAAAGGGACCAGCGGCGATGAGGAACAGGGAGTGGTTGAAGAAGGCCATCCGTAGCTTTCTGCGGAGTCTTATTTTGTGCACACACAGTGCAGGCAATGACAGGTACCTAGATGTCCCCATTCCAGGACCGGGGAACGGGCAGAGTCCGGGACAAACATTTGGTTAGCCGGACCACCTCAGGTTCCGGACCAGGCTCTCTACACCCCAGATGACTGCAGCCACTAGACAGGGTGTAGGGAGGATGGTCTCGGAGTCAGATGGAGTAGCAGTGGGGCAATACAACCATGAGAGTGTCAGACTTCTCCGATCTCGGTCCCAGGCAAGTAGGAGAGAGTGCAATTGAAACGTGAATAACAGGGCCCAATGGGCCTCCCTAGAGTTGAGGCACTTGGCGGTGTGGAGATATTCCAGATTCTTAGGGTCCGTCAACACTAAAAATGGGTGTTCCCCCCCCGCTGCAACTAGTGCTTCCACTCCTCCAATGCCATCTTGACCATGAGGAGTTCTCAATTAACCACATCATAGTTCCTCTCACCAGGGTTAAGACGATGGGAGAGGAAAGCTTTTGGTCCCGGGCAGAATGCTGGGACAGGACAGCCCAGGAAACACATTTAACATTCAGTTGATACTTTCTATTTGCTGTCCAGTCATATGGTCTATTGCATTAGATGTTTTTCTTTTTTTTATTTCTTGAAGGTGGATTTACTTTTTGCCTGAGAAATATGTATCGGTAAAGAGTTCCATTAACCTATGGATCTATTAGCTGCCCTGAATTTGCCTGTCTGGTTTGGTGGTTATGCATGTTGCTAGTATGTACTAACTGGACTGAAAAATACTGTGGTTTGTTTAAAAATATAACATTCCTAAAGAACATCAGAAGACGAGATAGTATTTTTTTTAGCTTTCCTTGCTGCGGATGACCATGCAACTGGACAGTACTCTAAGTGTAATAGGATCAGGGATTGAATCACCTGATTCAGTGTGCTAGATGTTACATACACTGAACATTTTCTTGTGACAGCAATGCCCTTACCCATCTTAATAACAATATTATATATGTGTTCTGACCATGATACATCTGCGTCCACCATGACGTCTAGTAGATTAGTTTTTCTCACATGCTCTGCATGCTTTCTATTCATCAACAAATTAAATTGGGGATCATCAGCAAGCATATATCGGGAACCAAATACAATACATTTAGATTTAGAAATGTTCAACACCAATTTGTTCATATCAACTCACTCAGACAGCATTCTTAGTTAACTGCTCAGTACATTACATTCTGAGGCTGCGCTTTGTTCATACGTTCTTAGTTAACTGCTCAGTACATTACATTCTGAGGCTGCGCTATACGTCGTAGAGTCATCAGCATACATGACCACTCTTGCTTTGTTCATTACTGAAGAGAATAACATAAATCATCTTGCTTTGTTCAGTAAAGATAGAGTAGAGAAGTGGGCATCAGCAACACAAAGTGACCACTGTTTGAAAAGCTTGAACTTTGTTCATTACTGAGCTGCAGACTCAAAACTATCACATTTGAATTTACCTAGTAACAGTTCATGATCAATTACATCAGATGCAGCACTGAAATCCAGCAACAGTGCACCAAATCACTTCCTGTCATCCATACTCTTTAACCAATCATCTGTCATTTGCGCTGAGGCCATACATGCCCTTCTTTGTATGCATGCTGGAAATCAGACCATTACATGAGAAATAATCCTTGATTTGCACAGATACAATTTTTCCCAATAATTTACTGCAAACAGCAAGCTTATTAGGACCAGTGAACGCAGATTTTTTATCCTTAGGTAGTGGAATAATCTTTGACTCTTTCCAGACTTCTGGGCACACCCCATACATCAAGCACTATGAGAGATTGGTGTAGATATTTGCTTAGCTGTAACTCAAGTCAAGATTTTCTGTACAAGGCAATTTGTCATCTGAAAGAGACAACAGCATCCTTTCTACCTCTTCCCTTTCTACTTGATACATTTCAAACATGCATTGCCTGTCCTGACATGGAGCCATCAGTTGGAATCATAGCATTCCTCAACTTGACCACTTTGCCTGTAAAATATTCATTAAAGTAGTTTGAGATGTCATGTGTTTAAAAAAATATATACCCTCTGATTCAACAAAAGAGGCAGACATGTTTGAATTCCTACCCATAATAGTGTTCAACATTCTCCACAGCTTTTTCCCTTCACCCTTTACCTTATCAATTTTGTGTACACCGGATTGCCATCGACGATATGGGAAGGAGGGG
This sequence comes from Oncorhynchus gorbuscha, assembly GCF_021184085.1. Taxonomy (NCBI): domain Eukaryota; kingdom Metazoa; phylum Chordata; class Actinopteri; order Salmoniformes; family Salmonidae; genus Oncorhynchus; species Oncorhynchus gorbuscha. The sequence goes on along the minus strand of NC_060180.1, from coordinate 35,304,961 downwards.
TGGGCCTGGAAATAGAAGACAAAGGGCTGTGAGACATAGGCTTAATTCTAGACACATGGAATGTAGGATGAATACGAAGGGTATGGGGCAACAGAAGGCGTAAAGCAGAGGTGCTAATTATCTTGGAGATGGGGAAAGGGCCGATAAACCGGGTGGACAGGTTGCGAGACCCCACCCGGAGTGGCAGACCCCAGGTGGACAGCCATACCTTCTGCCCAAGACGATACCAGGGAGCCGGGGCCCGATGGCGATCCGCTTGCCGTCGATACCTGGAGCTGGTCTTGAGGAGGGCCGACCGGGCTCTCCTCCAGGTACGACGACAGCGGCGGACAAACATCTGGGCAGAAGGTATGCCATCCTCCTCTTCCTGCTCAGGGAATAGCTGGGGCTGATACCCCAGGGAACACTCAAACACTCGGGTGTATTTGACCCACACAAGCTGCTGGCTCCAGGTGATGGGGTTGGCGGGGGTTGGCGGAGACCAGGCGGCGCAGTGTAGTTTCGAGGTCCTGGTTGGCTCACTCCGATTGGCCGTTGGATTCGGAGTGGAACATGGAAGACAGGCTGACCGACGACCCAATAAGGGTGCAGAACGCGTTCCAGAGCTGGGACGAGAACTGAGGACCCCGGTCGGAGACCATGTCTCGACGAACGCCGACGAACGCGGGCACGTCAGAGACCTTAGTAGGCCAACTTTTGTAACCTCCGAAGGAGATTTTGAAGTCTAACTTTTAAGGAACAAGATTTGTAAGAGGAGATTCATTGACACATTTCTGGAACAGGGCATTTAACTTTGAAAATGAGCACCTTACGTTTCCTCACCAACCTCTCTTCCACCTCCATCTTGCAGGTTGAAAGCCTCTGGTCCCATTTTAGGAAGAAAAATAAATCTGTTTTTAATAACCATTTTGCTTCATCTAGCCTTGCTAAAGATTGATGTAAAAAGGGGGCTGATTCACTTCATCCCTTTTTACTGCAGCACTCTGCCCCACTTATTGCATAAGCACTGACCTATATTTTGTAACTTGACAATTGCTTCTGGTGTTATCCCTAAGATCCCCTACATGAAGGAGGAGATCCTTCTGACTTAGATAACTAACATCCAACTTCTAAATTATCTTGCCTTTCCAAAGTTGAGAATCCCTGACAAACTTTCAGCTAAGCACTTTAACTTCTCACACTATTCTTTTAAGTGCCCAAGGCAAGACCCAAATGCAGACACAGGAGGCAGATGGTTGAGCGCCGATATTTATTGTATCAAAGGGAGAAGGCAAAGGCAGGTCCAGGACAGGCGAGAGTTCATAAACCAGGTCAGAGTCCAAACAGTACCAGACGATAGGCAGTCTCGAGGTCAGGCCAGGCAGGGCTCAGAAACTAGATCTGAGTCCAAAACAGTACAAGGGGATAGGCAGGCTGGTAGTCAGAACAGGAGGAGTGGTCAGGCAAGCCGGTTCAGAGACAGGACAGGCAAGGGTCAAAACCTGGAGGACTAGAAACAAACAGAGACTGTGGAAAAATAGGAGAAAGGAAAACCGCTGGCACAGAGAGAACGAACTGGCACAGAGAGACAGGAAACACATGGATAAATACACCGGGGATAATATACTACACCTGGAGGGGGTGGAGACAATCACAAGGACAGGTGACCCAGATCAGGGTGTGACAATTCTTAACGTGCACCAATCCAGTTTTAGACATAAACATAGCACCTTTTCAGCTGCTACACTTGTTTTAGATGTGTTCAATTGCTTGGATCATAAACATCATTGTGCTGCCTTATTTATAGACCTTTCCAAGGTATTCTATACCAATGACCATCACATTCTTATTCAAAGGTTGACTGATATAGGTCTGAATCAGGCTTCTTGCAGGTGGTTTGAAAATGATCTGTCAGACAGAACTCAATATGTGATCTCTAATGCAGTTAAATATAGTTTCCTTGACATTACAGAATGTGTACCGCAGGGCTCGGTACTGGGACCTGTTGTCTTTGGTATTTATGTAAATAATATTGATCAATCTGTTAAAACTTGTAATATTCCTCTGTATGCAGACAACACTGTTATGTATGCCATTGCCCCAACTGTTGACCAGGCTCTGTCAGAGATGCAATCTGACCTTGTTGCCTTACAGAAAGCCCTGGTTGGTTTAAAACGTGTATTTAATGCCGCAGAGACCAAATAAATATTGTTCTCTAGTTCTCGCAAAAATGTTTCAGATGGATTACATATTTATTCATTGGATGGTTCTCCCATTGATCGGGCTCCTGCCAACAAATATGTGGGCATTTGGATTGAGGTAGTTTAAATAGATCTTTCCTGTCCCTAAATAGCAGGATGCAGATTGTACAGTCAACTTCCCTGCTACTTCTTGACTATGGTGACACCATTTATCGGAATGCAGCAGCCCCTACTCTTAAACCTTTGGATGCCATCTACCATAACACCCAGCGCTTTATCACGGGTGATAATTAACATAATACATACATCCCCATCAAAATCTATCTGTTTAACCTGTTAAGTCGACCCTCTACTTTTCGAACATTCTGTTAAAAATCGTGCAACATTTCAGCGCCCTGCTACTCATGCCAGGAATATAGTATATGCATATGATTAGTATGTGTGGATAGCAAACACTCTGACGTTTCTAAAACTGGTTAAATCACGGCTGTGACTTTAACAGAGCGTGACTTTCATCGAATAGCGCAGGAAAACCTGATCACTGAAAATGGAAATAAATATCCTTGCGCTTACTTCCAGGAATTGTTCAAAGTAAACCGAATTACATGAGACCGAGGTTTCAGCGCCTACAGCTACCACACGTTGTCTAGATTCTTGTCATTTGATTCGCAATTGATTCTTGGTCTAACCGGTTCAAGGGAACTCCTTCCCTCCGTTCTCCGACCGGATGTTTTGGTCGAGCTCTCTCGGCCATGTTTTTTTCCAGACGACACCTATAGAAGTTACATCGCCTCCTGATGAATTTTATCGCTTATTAATGTGCACTAATACCTAAAGTTGCATTACAAAAGTATTTCGAAGTGTTTTGTGAAAGTTTATCGTCAACTTTTTGAATTTTAAAAAATGATGTTACGTTATGAAACGCTCTTTTTTTTGTTTATCATACAGTCTACATAGAACGATATCTAGGCTATATATGGACCGATTTAATCGGAAAAAAGACCCAATAGTGATTATGGGACATCTAGGAGTGCCAACAAAGAAGATGGTCAAAGGTAATGAATGTTTTATATTTTATTGTGCGATTTGTGTAGCTCCGAATATGCTAATTATTTTGTTTACGTCCCCTGCAGGTCTTTTATGGTGTTACATGCTATCAGATAATAGCTTCTCATGCTTTCGCCGAAAAGCATTTTAAAAATCTGACTTGTTGCCTGGATTCACAACGAGTGTAGCTTTAATTCAATACCCTGCATGTGTATTTTAATGAACGTTTGAGTTTTAACTAATACTATTAGCATTTAGCGTAGCGCATTTGCATTTCCAGAGCTCTAGATGGGACGCCTGCGTGCCAGGTAGGAGCAAGTGGTTTTAAGATGTATCTTTTTTGCATTGGCTGCGTCTCAATCCACCGCATCCGCCTATATTGCCCTTCCACATTTGTGGTGAAATGTGACAGAGCTAGAGCAGTGTTTGTCAGACCATGTGACACCCAGAACATCAGCCTTCTCACAAAATCATATGTAGGGTCTGAACGTTGGTGCTTACAAAGTATGAATCCATTGAGAGATGAGACTCTCATGAACACGATGATGTTCTCCGTTCTTCTCTAGGACGCCCACAAGATTCACATGACTTGTCTGAGGTCGGTACAGCCTCTAGGTACAGCGTCCAAACGGTTTGCTCTACACACTAATATGACCACTCTGTGGAAAGATGAGACTCTCACGAACATAATGGTGTCTAAAAAATATTGCAGAGGTCTTGGCTGATTTCTTTTGATTTTCCCATGATGTCAAGCAAAGAGGCACTGAGTTTAAAGGTAGACCTTGAAATACATCCACAGGTACACCTCCAATTGACTCAAATGATGTCAATTAACCTATCAGAAGCTTCTAAAGCCTTGACATCTTTTTCTGGAATTTTCCAAATTGTTTATAGGCACAGTCAATATTGTGTATGTAAACTTCTGACCCACTGGAATTGTGATACAGTGAATTATATGTGAAATAATCTGTCTGTAAACCATTGTTGGAACAATTACTTGTGTCATGCACAACGTAGGTGTCCTAAACCACTTGCCAAAACTATAGTTAGTTAACAAGACATCTGTGGAGTGGTTGCAAAACAGTTTTTAATGACTGCAACCTAAGTGTTTCTAAACTTCCGACTTCAGCTCTACCTCACTTCGCTGTTGAAGTATAAAGACATGAGTTACAAAAATACAATCACATGGGTTGGTTAACGCTTGTATTTTAACTGTTGCTTATATTATATAAAATGTGTAAATTGTCAAATGCAGGGCTCCCTTGTAAAAGCGACCTTGGTCTCAATGGGACTCCCTGTACAGGGCTACCGACCGGCTCCGGTAAAATACAACAGTAACGTGAATGTTTACATTTTTTACCTTCCTGGTTAGGAGATATGTTATTGGTTTCCTTTTTCATGACATGGTGTACTGGAGTCCTGATTGGATCATCGACTAGGCGGCATTTAGCATTATCGGGATTGTGCATCTAGGTGTGGGAAGACAAATGATGATTACCCAGTTTAGCTGTGCAAGGTCTAAAGGACAATGTTTTACCTGTGCCAACATGACTGTAGTTTACACTAAGCAGGTAATGTTTGTTTTGGACTTGCTAGACAACAATTTAGATAGACCCCCCAATCTCATCACTAGGCTCAGGACCCTGGGATTGAACACCTCTCTCTGCAACTGGATCCTGGACTTCCTGACGGTCCACCTCCAGGTGGTGAGGGTAGGCAACAACACATCCTTGACCCCCCTCAACATAGCCATTGGATAAATCTCAAAAATATTCATATTAAAACTATTATTTTGTTAAAAAAATACCCCCGCATTTGTACAGTAGGCCTTTAATACTCCTGTATGAGCGGAGAAAGATATTCATAAGACCAAAATGACGTATCACACACACTGTGGTATTCACATCTTCAAAGGCAGGCTTTTAATTAGGAACTGATGAATCTGACATTAAGGAACTCCCTCCCCTCTAAACCTTTAATTAAACTCTTCATAGCCAATTAAGACTAACAGGAGGACTGACGTATTGTAGTACACTGAAAGGGTAAATGGAGTTTTGGATAACTATGAAGAGTGTATCTAAGTACTGAGTGTTGAATAAATTAAACATATTTGTGTGTGTTTGTGTGTGTTGGGGGGTGGGCGGGGTGTTGCAGCTGTGATGTGACCTTCGAGGGCCTTGCTCTGTGTGTGAGATGATAAGATGATTCATGTAGTTATGTCAGGGGAGAGCCCTGCTACTGTTAAGAAGTGTTTCATTGGACGGACACACACACACACACACACACACACACACACACACACACACACACACACACACACACACACACACACACACACACACACACACACACACACACACACACGCACACGCACGCGCACGCGCACACACACACACACACACACACACACACACACACACACACACACACACACACACACACACACACACACACACACACACACACACACACACACACACACACACACACACACACACACACACACACACACACACACACACACACACACACACACACACACACACACACACACACACACAGGCTAGATAGGGAAGTTATTAAGTAAAAACAATGTGAAATTTAGCAAGATATATTTCTGAGTATCCATTGCTTTTTAGACAAGCATCTTTCTAAAATGATCTGCCGCAATTGTTGCAACCGCTATTACTAGCCTGTTCAACCTCCCTTTCGCCTGAGATCCCCAAAGATTGGAAATCTGCCGCGGTCATCCCCCTCTTCAAAGGGGAGACACTCTAGATCCAAACTGTTACAGACCTATATCCATCCTTTCTAAAGTCTTCGAAAGCCAAGTTAACGAACAGATCACCGATCATTTCGATTCCCACCGTACCTTCTCCGCTATGCAATCTGGTTTCCGAGCTGGTCGTGGGTGTACCTCAGCCACGCTCAAGGTCCTAAACGATATCATAATCGCCATTGATAAGAGACAGTACTGTGCAGCCGTCCTCATCGATCTGGCCAAGGCCTTCGACTCTGTCAATCACTGCATTCTTATCGGCAGACTCAATAGCCTTGGTTTCTCAAATGACTACCTCACCTGGTTCACAAACTACTTCTCAGATAGAGATCAGTGTGTCAAATCGGAGGGCCTGTTGTCCGGACCGCTGGCAGTCTCTATGGGGGTGCCACAGGGTTCAATTCACGGGCTGACTCTTTTGTTCTGTATACATTAATGATGTCGCTCTTGCTGCTGGTGATTCTCTGATCCACCTCTACGCAGATGACACCATTCTGTAGACATACGGCCCTTCTTTGGACACTGTGTTAAGAAACAAGCTTCAATGCCATACAACACTCCCTCCATGGCCTCCATCTGCTCTTAAATGCTAGTAAAACTAAATACATTCTCTTCAACTGATCGCTGCCTGCACCCGCCCGCCCGACTAGCATCACTAATCTGGACGGTTCTGACTTAGACTATGTGGACAACTATAAATACCTAGTTGTCTGGTTAGACTGTAAACTCTCCTTCCAGACTCACATAAAGCATCTCCAATCCAAAATTAAATCTAGAATTGGCTTCCTAATTCGCAACAAAGCCTGAAAGAAACAAAAGCTGAAATATTATTATTCAGACATTTCACATTCTTAAAATTAAGTGGTGATCCTAACTGACCTAAGACAGGAAATTTTTACTTGGATTAAATGTCAGGCATTGTGAAAAACTGAGTTGAAATGTATTTGGCTAAGGTGTATGTAAACTTCCGACTTCAGCTGTAGGATATAAAACCTACCAGACTCCCTTGTCGATGTCTTTATCAGGACAGAATGTCTGCAGTAACATTTTGATTAGTGTTTATCTTTCCATTTACCACAGTCCAGTGAGAAAAGAGGAGAGACACTGATTAACGTCTCTATGACACATCTGACAATTGCCTGACTAACACACAAACACACACACACACAGATAGTTATCGGCTTGACCAGATCACTAATATTTACATTTCCCCTCATCAAAGATGAGACTTTCATTTTAATTAAATATTTTTAATTTATTTAACCACGTAGGCCAGATGAGAACAAGTTGTCATTTACAACTGCGACCTGGCAAAGATAAAGCAAAGCAGTGCGACACAAACAACACAGAGTTACACATGGGATAAACAAACGTACTGTCAATAACACATTAGAAAAGTCTATATACAGTGTGTGTAAATGAGGTAGGATAAGGGAGGTAAGGCAATAAATAGGCCATAGTGGCAAAAAAAAAATACAATTTAGCAATTAAACACTGGAGTGATAGATGAGCAGAAGATGAATGTGCAAGTAGAGATACTGGGGTGCAAAGTAGCAAAACAATATAAAACAATATGGGGATGAGGTAGTTGGGTGGGCTATTTGCAGATGTGCTATATGCAGGTGCAATGATCTGTAAACTGCTTTGACAGCTGATGCTTAAAGTTAGTGAGGGAGTTATGAGTCTCCAGCTTCAGAGATTTTTGTTATTCGTTCCAGTCATTGGGAGCAGAGAACTGGAAGGAAAAGCGGCTTTGGGGGTGACCAGTGAACTATCCCTGCTGGAGCGCGTGCTATGGGTGGGTGCTGCTATGGTGACCAGTGAGCTGAGATAAGGCGGGGCTTTACCTAGCAAAGACTTATAGATGAACTGGAGCCAGTGGGTTTGGCAATGAATATGAAGCGAGGCCCAGCCAACGAGAGCATACAGGTCGCAGTGGAGGGTAGTATATGGGGCTTTGGTGACAAAACGGATGGCACTGTGAAGGACTGCATCCAATTTGCTGAGTAGAGTGTTGGAGGCTATTTTGTAAATGACATCGCCGAAGTCAAGGATCGGTAGGATAGTCAGTTTTACGAGTGTATGTTTGGCAGCATGAAGTGCAGGATGCTTCGTTGCAAAATAGGAAGTCGATTCTAGATTTAATTTTGGATTGGAGATGCTTAATGTGAGTCTGGAAGGAGAGTTTACAGTCTAACCGGACACCTAGATATTTGTAATTGTCCACAAATTCAGAGTCAGAACCGTCCAGAGTAGTGATGCTAGACTGTCGGGCAGATCCTGTGACTCTGCTGGCCATTCCATTATAGACAGAATTCCAGCTGACTGCTTCTTCCCTAAATAGTTCTTGCATAGTTTGGAGCTGTGCTTTGGATCATTGTCCTGTTGTAGGAGGAAATTGACCCCAATTAAGCGCCATCCACAAAGTACGGCATGGCGTTGCAAAATGGAGTGATAGCCTTCCTTCTTCAAGATCCCCTTTACCCTGTACACATTTCCCACTTTACCACCACCAAAGCACCCCCAGACCATCACATTGCCTCCACCATGCATGACAGATGTTGTCAAGCACTCCTCCAGCAGCTTTGATTTTTTTCTGCGTCTCACGAATGTTCTTCTTTCTGATCCAAACACCTCAAACCTAGATTTGTCTGTCATTAACATTTTTTTCCAATCTTCCTCTGTCAAGTGTCTGTGTTCTTTTGCCCATCTTAATATTTTCTTTTTATTGGCCAGTCTGAGATATGGCTTTTTCTTTGCAACTCGGCCTAGAAGGCCACATCCCGGAGTCGCCACTGTTGACATTGATACGGGTGTTTTGCAGATACTATATAATGAAGCTGCCAGTTGAATACTTGTGAGGCATCTGTTTCTCAAACTATACACTCCATTGGCACACTAATGTACTTGTCCTTTTACTCAGTTGTGCACTGGACCCTCCCACTTCTCTTTCTATTCTGGTTAGAGACCGTTTACACTGTTCTGTGAAGGGAGTAGTACATAGCGTTGTACGAGATCTTCAGTTTCCTGGCAATTTCTCGCATGGAATAGCCTTCATTACTTAGAACAAGAATAGACTGAATTGTTTCTGACCATTTTGAGCCTGTAATCGAACCCACAAATGCTGGTGCTCCAGATACTCAACTAGTCTAAAGGCCAGCTTTATTGCATCTTTAATCAGAACAACAGTTTTAAGCTGTACTAAATTAATTGCAACAGGGTTTTCTAATGATCAATTAGCCTTTTAAAATTATAAATTATGGATTAGCTAACACAACGTGCCATTGGAACACAGGAGTCATGGTTGCTGATAATGGGCCTCTGTACGCCTATGAAGGTATTCCATAACAAGTCAGCCGTTTCCAGCTACAATAGTAATTTACAATATTAACAATGTCTACACTGTATTTCTGATCAGTTTGATGTTATGTTAATGGACAAAAATGAGCTTTTCTTTCAAAAAACAAGGAGATTTCTAAGTGACCCCAAACGTTTGAAAGGTAGTGTATATTACCACGTTTCAGGTATGACCCAGATGCAGACAGTGTCGAAGAAACAAAAGTGTATTTCTAATACAGGGGCGGGCAAATAACAGGTCAAAGGTAGCCAGAGGTCAGTAATCCAGAGAGGGTGCAAAGGGTCCAGAACGGCAGGCAGCCTCAGGGTCAGGGCAGGCAGGGGTCAGTAATCCAGAGAGGGTGCAAAGGGTCCAGAACGGCAGGCAGTCTCAAGGTCAGGGCAGGCAGGGGTCAGTCATCCAGAGAGGGTGCAAAGGGTCCAGAATGGCAGGCAGTCTCAGGGTCAGGGCAGGCAGGGGTCAGTCATCCAGAGAGGGTGCAAAGGGTCCAGAACGGCAGGCAGTCTCAGGGTCAGGGCAGGCAGGGGTCAGTAATCCAGAGAGGGTGCAAAGGGTCCAGAACGGCAGGCAGTCTCAGGGTCAGGGCAGGCAGGGGTCAGTAATCCAGAGAGGGTGCAAAGGGTCCAGAACGGCAGGCAGTCTCAGGGTCAGGGCAGGCAGGGGTCAGTCATCCAGAGAGGGTGCAAAGGGTCCAGAATGGCAGGCAGTCTCAGGGTCAGGGCAGGCAGGGGTCAGTAATCCAGAGAGGGTGCAAAGGGTCCAGAACGGCAGGCAGTCTCAGGGTCAGGGCAGGCAGGGGTCAGTCATCCAGAGAGGGTGCAAAGGGTCCAGAATGGCAGGCAGCCTCAGGGTCAGGGCAGGCAGGGGTCAGTCATCCAGAGAGGGTGCAAAGGGTCCAGAATGGCAGGCAGCCTCAGGGTCAGGGCAGGCAGGGGTCAGTAATCCAGTAAGGTGGGGCAAGGTACAGAATGGCAAGCAGGCTCAGGGCAGGCAGAAATGTCAAAACCGGGAAGGACAAGAAAACAGGAGCAAGAAACAGGCAGGAGCAGGGGAACACATGCTGGTAGGTTTCACAAACAAAACGAACTGGCAACAGATAAACAGAGAACACAGGTATAAATACACAGGGGAAATGGGAAAAATGGGCGCCTCCTGAACGAGGGTGGAGACAAGCACAAAGACAGGTGGAACAGGTCCGGGTGTGACATATATATTATAGGCTACAGTAGGCTACTAAATTTAATTTCCATTGGCACACTGACTCACTTAATGATGAAGATGAAGCCATAGGCTACTACTCATGGTGATGGCCCATGCGCTCCTCTCCGCGATAACATATCTCAAGATGAGCTACATTAGAAAAACAGTGCTGCTGTTCACTAATAAGTGGGAGTTGTTGAGATTTGTTTTAAATATTGGTTCAACAGACAGGTTAGTGCTTGATTTCAGTGGGAAGCATTTGCTTTCCAAACTGTACGTTTTCCCACGATTGTATTTAGAAATTTGCAATTGGCAAATAAACAGCCACAACCAACCATAGAAATATATGGCAGTTCAAGTCAGGAATGTCAGCCATTGCTCACATACCCATGAGTTTATCATTCAAATTGCAAGGGAAAGAGGTTCCAAAACCCACAGTGAAACAAAGTGTAAGTTTGGCACGCATGCTGCCCAAAGTGTGGCCTTAATGACCGTAGGCAATCGGTAACTGCTAAAATAAAGGAAACACGTGAGTAAATGAGGGACACAAAGTTTATGTTATGGAGTGTGCGATTCATTTTTCTGGCATGGTTTAGTTCCACTTGTAGAAACTATGCCAAGGAGCTTTGAACTTATTCTGGCAGCTTGTGGTGGAGCAACACCCTTTTAAGACACTTTATGTTGCTGTTTCCTTTATTTTAGTTTCCTTTATTCCTTTAGTTGCCTGTATGCGCTTGTGATGACATTTAATCCAGTTATTTATTTTGAAACAATGTGCCTAAATTATGCTCTCTGGTGTTTTTTCAACATTGAGATCAGGCTTCTGTAGTTGGATAAAATAATAATAATAACTTCATTGTTTTTATTTATCTATTTTTATTTTTTGCCTCTTTGACCCCCTATTGCCTTGGGCCCCTCACACAATTGACCAGTCACATTTATTACTTATGCAGTTTATTTTGTATTTGTTTTATTAATCAGCTACCAAATCATGGCAGGGCCCCCAAGTTACCCACGTGGGCCCCCCACTTCCTCCTCTCCTCCCCCCCATCTTAGCAGAGAATCAGCAGGAGGCTGTGTACACTCATCGAGAGTGGTCTAACTCATCCCAAACCATCTCAATTGGGTTGAGGTCGACTGATTGTGGAAGCCAGGTCATCTGATGCAGCACTCCATCCCTCTCCTTGGTCAAATAGCCATTACACAGCCTGGAGATGTGTTTTGGGTCATTGTCCTGTTGAAAAACAAATGATAGTCCCACTAAGTACAAACCAGATGGGATGGCGTATCGCTGCAGAATGCTGTGGTAGCCACGCTGGTTAAGTGTGCCTTCAATTCTAAATTAATCACTGACAGTGTCACCAGCAAAGCTCCCCCACACCATCCCACTTCCACCTCCATGCTTCATGGTGGGAACCACACATGTGGAGATCATCTGTTCACCTACTCTGCATCTCACAAAGACATAGTGGTTCAAACCAAAAATCTCAAATTTGGATTCATCAGACCAAAGGACAGATTTCCACCATTCTGATGTCCATTGCTCGTGTTTCTTGGCCCAAGCAAGTCTCTTCTTATTATTGGTGTCCTTTAGTAGTCGTTTCTTTGCAGCAATTCGACCATGAAGGCCTGATTCACACAGTCTCCTCTGAACTGTTGTCGTTGGGATGTGTCTCTTACTTGAACCCTGTGTAGAATTTATTTGGGCTGCAATTTCTGAGGCAGGTAACTGTTGTAACGTGACTTTGATTAATGTGATGAATCAACTAACTATGTTTAGTTGTTACCTGATTCAATTGATTATGTAACAATTAACTCATTAGGAATTTGGGGCACCACAGAAGAAATAGAAATGCAATATATTTACGTGTAGATGTCTTTAAATCAAATCAAATCAAATCAAATGTTATTTGTCACATACACATGGTTAGCAGATGTTAATGCGAGTGTAGCGAAATGCTTGTGCTTCTAGTTCCGACAATGCAGTAATAACCAACAAGTAATCTAACTAACAATTCCAAAACTACTGTCTTATACACAGTGTAAGGGGATAAAGAATATGTACATAAAGATATATGAATGAGTGATGGCACATTGCAGCATAGGCAAGATACAGTAGATGGTATCGAGTACAGTATATACATATGAGATGAGTATGTAAACAAAGTGGCATAGTTAAAGTGGCTAGTGATACATGTATTACATAAGGATGCAGTAGATTATATAGAGTACAGTATATACGTATACATATGAGATGAATAATGTAGGGTATGTAAACATTATATTATGTAGCATTGTTTAAAGTGGCTAGTGATATATTTTACATCATTTCCCATCAATTCCCATTATTAAAGTGGCTGGAGTTGAGTCAGTGTGTTGGCAGCAGCCACTCAATTTTAGTGGTGGCTGTTTAACAGTCTGATGGCCTTGAGATAGAAGCTGTTTTTCAGTCTCTCAGTCCCAGCTTTGATGCACCTATACTGACCTCGCCTTCTGGATGATAGCGGGGTGAACAGGCAGTGGCTCGGGTGGTTGTTGTCCTTGATGATCTTTATGGCCTTCCTGTAACATCGGGTGGTGTAGGTGTCCTGGAGGGCAGGTAGTTTTCCCCCGGTGATGCGTTGTGCAGACCTCACTACCCTCTGGAGAGCCTTACGGTTGTGGGCGGAGCAGTTGCCGTACCAGGCGGTGATACAGCCGGACAGGATGCTCTCGATTGTGCATCTGTAGAAGTTTGTGAGTGCTTTTGGTGACAAGCCAAATTTTTTCAGCCTCCTGAGGTTGAAGAGGTGCTGCTGCACCTTCTTCACGATGCTGTCTGTGTGAGTGGACCAATTCAGTTTGTCTGTGATGTGTATGCCGAGGAACTTAAAACTTACTACCCTCTCCACTACTGTTCCATCGATGTGGATAGGGGGGTGTTCCCTCTGCTGTTTCCTGAAGTCCACAATCATCTCCTTAGTTTTGTTGACGTTGAGTGTGAGGTTATTTTCCTGACACCACACTCCGAGGGCCCTCCCCTCCTCCCTGTAGGCCGTCTCGTCGTTGTTGGTAATCAAGCCTACCACTTGTGTCGTCCGCAAACTTGATGATTGAGTTGGAGGCGTGCGTGGCCACGCAGTCGTGGGTGAACAGGGAGTACAGGAGAGGGATAAGAACACACCCTTGTGGGGCCCCAGTATTGAGGATCAGTGGGGTGGAGATGTTGTTGCCTACCCTTACCACCTGGGGGCGGCCCGTCAGGAAGTCCAGTACCCAGTTGCACAGGGCGGGGTCGAGACCCAGGGTCTCGAGCTTGATGACGAGCTTGGAGGGTACTATGGTGTTGAATGCTGAGCTGTAGTCGATGAACAGCATTCTCACATAGGTATTCCTCTTGTCCAGATGGGTTAGGGCAGTGTGCAGTGTGGTTGAGATTGCATCGTCTGTGGACCTATTTGGGCGGTAAGCAAATTGGAGTGGGTCTAGGGTGTCAGGTAGGGTGGAGGTGATATGGTCCTTGACTAGTCTCTCAAAGCACTTCATGATGACGGAAGTGAGTGCTACGGGGCGGTAGTCGTTTAGCTCAGTTACCTTAGCTTTCTTGGGAACAGGAACAATGGTGGCCCTCTTGAAGCATGTGGGGAACAGCAGACTGGTATAGGGATTGATTGAATATGTCCGTAAACACACCGGCCAGCTGGTCTGCGCATGCTCTGAGGGCGCGGCTGGGGATGCCGTCTGGGCCTGCAGTCTTGCGAGGGTTAACACTTTTAAATGTTTTACTCACCTCGGCTGCAGTGAAGGAGAGTCCGCATGTTTTCGTTGCAGGCCATGTCAGTGGCACTGTATTGCGGGCAAAAGCGGGCAAAAAAGTTATTTAGTCTGCCTGGGAGCAAGACATCCTGGTCCGTGACTGGGCTGGTTTTCTTCTTGTAGTGCGTGATTGACTGTCGACCCTGCCACATACCTCTTGTGTCTGAGCCGTTGAATTCTATTTTGTCTCTATACTGACGCTTAGCTTGTTTGATAGCCTTGCGGAGGGAATAGCTGCACTGTTTGTATTCGGTCATGTTACCAGTCACCTTGCCCTGATTAAAAGCAGTGGTTCGCGCTTTCAGTTTCACGCGAATGCTGCCATCAATCCACGGTTTCTGGTTAGGGAATGTTTTAATCATTGCTATGGGAACGACATCTTCAACGCACGTTCTAATGAACTCGCACACCAAATCAGAGTATTCGTCAATGTTGTTGTCTGACGCAATACGAAACATATCCCAGTCCACGTGATGGAAGCAGTCTTGGAGTGTGGAATCAGCTTGGTCGGACCAGCGTTGGACAGACCTCAGCGTGGGAGCTTCTTGTTTTAGTTTCTGTCTGTAGGCAGGGATCAGCAAAATGGAGTCGTGGTCAGCTTTTCCGAAAGGAGGGCGGGGCAGGGCCTTATATGCATCGCGGAAGTTAGAATAATAATGATCCAAGGTTTTTCCAGCCCTGGTTGCGCAATCGATATGCTGATAAAATTTAGGGAGTCTTGTTTTCAGATTAGCCTTGTTAAAATCCCCAGCTACAATGAATGCAGCCTCAGGATGTATGGATTCCAGTTTGCAAAGAGTCAAATAAAGTTTGTTCAGAGCCATCGATGTGTCTGCTTGGGGGGAATATATACGGCTGTGATTATAATCGAAGAGAATCCTCTTGGTAGATAATGCGGTCGACATTTGATTGTGAGGAATTCTAAATCAGGTGAACAGAAGAATTTGAGTTCCTGTATGTTTCTGTGATCACACCATGTCTCGTTAGCCAGGCATAAGCCCCCGCCCCTCTTCTTACCAGAAAGATGTTTGATTCTGTTGGCGCGATGCGTGGAGAAACCCGCTGGCTGCACCGCCTCCGATAGCGTCTCTCCAGTGAGCCATGTTCCATGAAGCAAAGAACGTTACAGTCTCTGACATCCCTCTGGAATGCTACCCTTGCTCGGATTTCATCAACCTTGTTGTCAAGAGACTGGACATTGGCGAGAAGAATTCTAGGGAGTGGTGCACGATGTGCCCGTCTCCGGAGTCTGACCAGAAGACCGCCTCGTTTCCCTCCTTTACAGAGTCATTTTTTGGGGTCTCCGGCTGGGATCCATTCCGTCGTCCTGGTTGAAAGGCAGAACACAGGATCCGCTTCGCGAAAATCATATTCTTGGTCGTACTGATGGTGGGTTGACGCTGATCTTATATTCAGTAGTTCTTCTCGACTGTATGTAATGAAACCTAAGATGACCTGGGGTACTAATGAAAGAAATAACACGTAAAAAAACAAAAAACTGCATAGTTTCCTAGGAACGTTTCCTAGGAACGCGAAGCGAGGCGGCCATCTCTGTCGGCGCCGGCCATCTCTGTCGTCTCTCTGTTGAAACCAATCGATGCTTCTATGGGGAATGCTTGATGGGTGTAAGGCTCTTGTTGTCCACCAGAGGTCACAATGTCCTTCTTCTGTTGTCTTGGTTTTGTAGTGGAGTGTTCAAATAGAACAGATTTTAAGGTGCACTAATGATTGTCTGATACGGGATCTTTTCCTTCCTTTCTCAGGTGGAGAGCGCCGACTGAGATGGCCGCCTCGCTTCGCGTTCCTAGGAAACTATGCAGTTTTTTGTTTTTTTACGTGTTATTTCTTACATTAGTACCCCAGGTCATCTTAGGTTTCATTACATACAGTCGAGAAGAACTACTGAATATAAGATCAGCGTCAACTCACCATCAGTACGACCAAGAATATGTTTTCCGCGACGCGGATCCTGTGTTCTGCCTTACAAACAGGACAACGGAATGGATCGCATGCAGCGACCCAAGGAAACGTCTCCGAAAAAGAGGGAAACGAGGCGGTGTTCTGGTCAGACTCCGAAAAAGGGCACATCGCGCACCACTTCCCAGCATTCTTCTTGCCAATGTCCAGTCTCTCGACAACAAGGTTGATGAAATCCGAGCAAGGGTAGCATTCCAGAGGGACATCAGAGACTGCAACGTTCTCTGCTTTATGGAAACATGGCTTACTGGAAAGACGCTATCCAGGGCGGTGCAGCCAACGGGTTTCTCCACGCATCGCGCCGACAGAAACATACATCTCTCTGGTAAGAAGAGTGGCGGGGGCGTATGCCTCATGACTAACGGGACATGGTGTGATGAAGGAAACATACAGGAACTCAAATCCTTCTGTTCACCTGATTTAGAATTCCTCACAATCAAATGTAGACCGCATTATCTTCCAAGAGAATTCTCTTCCAGACTGTTAAACAGCCACCACTAACATTGAGTGGCTGCTGCCAACACACTGTCATTGACACTGACCCAACTCCAGCCATTTTAATAATGGGAATTGATGGGAAATTATGTAAATATATCACTAGCCACTTTAAACAATGCTACCTTATATAATGTTACTTACCCTACATTATTCATCTCATATGCATATGTATATACTGTACTCTACATCATCGACTGCATCCTTATGTAACACATGTATCACTAGCCACTTTAACTATGCCACTTTGTTTACTTTGTCTACACACTCATCTCATATGTATATACTGTACTCGATACCATCTACTGTATGCTGCTCTGTACCATCACTCATTCATATATCCTTATGTACATGTTCCTTATCCCCTTACACTGTGTATAAGACAGTAGTTTTGGAATTGTTAGTTAGATTACTTGTTGGTTATCACTGCATTGTCGGAACTAGAAGCACAAGCATTTCGCTACACTCGCATTTAACATCTGCTAACCATGTGTATGTGACAAATAAAATTTGATTTGATTTGATTTAGTCAAAGTTCTAGATCCCATTACATGCACAGCTGCAGACTGTCAAATGTTCTGGCCTAGTGAGTTTATCTTCTGCAACTCGTGTTGAGTTTCAGAGTTTCCAACCATTTGAAACGTTTAGCTCTTGCTTCACATCTGCTGGTCTGAATATGTTAAATCTCAGCGAGTCCTTATAAGCACTCATGTCAGAAAGGGTATTTGCATCACACTGGCACGATCTTCTGACCTCATTCGGGGCATGGCTTAGTTCATGTGCAAGGGACATGAAAAATATCATCTTGTTAGAAAACTAACATTACTAAAATCCTTAAGTTAACAAAAATGTTTTAATTGTTCTTCATATTGTGTTAACATCATATTGACTGGAAACTTAACAGCCGAAGGGGATTTCCTTCCAAAGTTACAGTATTTGGTGAATAGAGTTTTTAATTACATTACAAAATGAAAAGCAATGTGACATGAATATTCTTTAGATCCCAACTGACCATTCTTAACATTCCTATTTTACAAATATTATTCCAATATTCACTTTCTTGAACATTATAGTTTTGGCAGCAAAAGTTTCCTGGAGGACAAGGTATTCCTTTGGTTGGTACTGAAGAGCAGGAGAGGGTTCTCTACTGCATAAGATTTCCGATTAGCGTGAGGTGTAATAAACCGGCCCAGCCCCGCCTCTCCTCTTCTGTTGGGGAGAGAGGAGTCTGGCTATCTGCCAGCCATTTGCCAAGCTGATCTGAGGCCTCTAATAAACTTATCCTTAGCAGCAGAGGTAACTCGGGTTCTTCCTTTCCTGTGGCAGTACTCATGAGAGCCAATTTCATCATAGAGCTTGATGGTGTTTATGACTGCACTTGAAGAAACTTTCTAAATTTTTCTGGATTGACTGGACTTCATGTCTTAATAACCTCTTGAAACTCTGGGGGCAGTATTTCATTTTTGGATGAAAAACATTCACGTTTTAAATAAGATATTTTGTCAAAAAAAGATGCTTGACTATGCATATAATTGACAGCTTTCGAAAGAAAACACTCTGACGTTTCCAAAACTGCAAAGATATTATCTGTGAGTGCCACAGAACTGATGCTACAGGCGAAACCAAGATGAAATTTTATATAGGAAATGTCCCAGATTTTAAAGGCGCTGTGTTCCAATGTCTCCTTATATGGCTGTGAATGGGCCAGGAATGAGCCTACACTTTCTGTCGTTTCCCCAAGGTGTCTGCAGCATTGTGACGTATTTGTAGGCATATCATTGGAAGATTGACCATAAGAGACTACATTTACCAGGTGTCCGCCTGGTGTCCTCCGTCGAAATTGGTGCGTAATCTCCAGTTGCATGCATTTTTCCATGTCGTTCAGAGGAGAAACCAAACTTCCACGAATGATATATCATCGAATAGATATGTGAAAAACACCTTGAGGTTTGATTCTAAACAATGTGTTCCATGTTTCTGTCGATATTATGGAGTTAATTTGGAAAAAAGTTTGCCGTTATAATGACTGAATTTTCGGGGGGTTTTCTTAGCCAAACGTGATGAACAAAACGGAGCGATTTCTCCTACACAAATAATATTTTTGGAAAAACTCAACATTTGCTATCTAACTGAGAGTCTCCTCATTGAAAACATCCAAAGTTCTTCAAAGGTAAATTATTTTATGGATGCTGAATGCTTTCTTGTTTTTGTGAAAATGTTGCCTGCTGAATGCTAGGCTTAATGCTATGCTAGCTATCAATACTCTTACACAAATGCTTGTTTAGCTATGGGACGCCGGGTGGCACCCCTAGAGAGAGGGGGTGTACTGTCACTCCTGCTCCCACTCTTCCCCCCTGGCACTTGAGGGCACCAGGCTCTCCTGCATTGTGCACTCCTTCCACCATCATTACGCACACATGCCTTTCCCCTGTCACGCTCATCAGCGATTATTTGACTCACATAGACTCTATCAACACTGTCATTATCTTCTCTATACATGTCTGATTCCTTGCTCTGTTCCCGTCTTCAGCATCGATTGCTGTTTGTCCTTGTTTACCCGTGTGCCGACGCTGTGCCTGTCTCATTACCTGTCTGTTCCCGATTAAATGTTGAATCCCCGTACCTGCTTCTCATCTCCTTCATCGGTCCTTACACCGATGGTCACTCTGACAGAGCTCCAGAGTTCCTCTGTGGAGATGTGAGAAACTTCCAGAAGGACAACCGTGTATGCAGCACTCCACAAATCAGGCCTTTAAGGTAGAGTGGCCAGACGGAAACCACTCCTCAGTAAAAGGCACATGACAGCCAGCTTGGAGTTTGCCAAAAGGCACCTAAAGGAATCTCAGACAATGAGATTACGATTCTCTGGTCTGATGAAACCAAGGTTGAAATCTTTGGCCTGAATGCCAATCGCCACGTCTGGAGGAAACATGGCACCATCCTTACTGTGAAGCATGGTGGTGGCAGCATCATGCTGTGGGGATGTTTTTCAGCGGCAGGGACTCAAAGACTACTGTAGTCAGTAAGATGAACAGAGCAAAGTACAGAGAGATCCTTAATGAAAACCTACTCGAGAGTGCTCAGGACCTCAGACTGGGGCGAAGGTTCACCTACCAACAAGACAACAAGCCTAAGCACACAGCCAAGACAACGCAGGAGTGACTTCAGTACAAGTCTCTGAATGTACTTGAGTGGCCCAGCCAGAGCCCGGACTTGAACACGATTGAACATCTCTGGAGAGGCTTGATAATAGCTGTGCAGCGGCGCTCCCCATCCAACCTGACGGAGTAGGAGAGGATCTGCAGAGAAGAATCGGAGAAACTACCCAAATACAGGTGTGCCAAGCTTGTGGCATCATATCCAATAAGATTCGAGTCTGTAATCGCTGCCAAAGGTGCTTCAACAAAGTACTGAGTACTTATACTTATGAATACTTATGTAAATGTGATATTTGTTTTTGCTTTGTCATTATGGGGTATTGTGTGTAGATTGATGAAGGGAAAAAACGATGTCATACATTTTAGAATAAGGCTGTAAAGTAACAAAATGTGGAAAATGTCAAGGGGTCTGAATACTTTCCGAATGCACTGTACTGTAGATAATTAAGCAGCCCATTATTAGAGCTGCACTTGTAGACTAGCACAGGAAAGCAGCACCACAGATTAAAGGAGAAGCTAGTGATCAAACCTGAGTTAGTAAGTAGCCTATCTTGGTTAAATGTAATGAGCAATGTGTAATACATTACTTTTCCAGGTAACTAATCATAGCGCTGATGATCATTATGGTTATTATTATTATTATTATTATTATTATTACTAATGATTAATTTCGGCAGCATATTCTTGATGTTGACGTGAAGATTTGAGAATGGGCACAGCACGCATTATTTTAAAGGTAACTTTGTACTGTTGCTATACTTTTGTGCTGCTGCTAATGTTGATCATTGGAATTGCATGTATTTATATTGATGGCTGTCAGCTCATGATGTACTTTTAGTCAATTATATTCCGTTTCATTGTTTTCCATTTGGATTGTACGTCTCATGTGCTCACCGTCTGCAAAATCAATTGTCCTCTGGGACAAATAAACTCACAAATTCTCTTTTATTTTTTTATTTTGTATTTATTTTATGTAACGGGTGTATTAATATACTGAGTACACATCAAAGTAGGCACCGACATGCGTGAACAATATGTGCAAGGTGTGTGGGTAGATGGCACTTCCCTAACCATGATAATAAAATACGCTTGTACCTCTGATTATTGGCATGACAACAGGAACATTACCAGAGAATTGATAAGCACAGCTTAATAGGGTAGCATAGCTTTGATTACATCAATGCTATGGGTATAATATCAAGACTTTTGTTCAACTCGGTTTGAAATAAAGATTGTGAAATGTTGATCTTGTACACTCCCCCCAATGTACTTCCCCAAAGGACCAGTGTTTAGCCCTAAATGAGGGCCACTCTGTGGGAATTATTTTTCTCTCTTTCTCATAGCAGGCCTGTTTGTTTTCACACTTCCTCCTGTATCTCTCCTCCTCCTTCTCAGTGAACACTACAAGCATAGTCTGTGCACTTTATTCTTACTGTAAGTCCCTTTGGATAAGAACAACTGTCACAATAAGAAACAGCCAGCTGACATTCTGTCTTTCTGTCCGTTTCTACTGGTTATATTACCATGGTAACTGTTCACAAAAACACATACAGCCATTTTCCAGCCAAAGAGAGGAGTCACAAAAATCAGAAATAGAGATAAAATTAATCACTAACCTTTGATGATCTTTATCAGATGGCACTCATAAGACTGCATGTTACACAATACATGTATGTTTTGTTCAATAAATTCATATTTATATCCAAAATCTCAGTTTACATTGGCGCTTTATGGTCAGTAATGTTGTGCCTCGAAAACATCCGGCAAATTTTCAGAGAGCCACATCAATTTACAGAAATACTCATAATAAACTTTGATAAAAGATACAAGTATTAAGCACAAATGATAGATATACTTCTCCTTAATGCAACCGATGTATCAGATTTCAAAAAAGCTTTACGGAAAAAGCAAACCATTCAATAATCTGAGTACGGCACTCAGACTCAAAAACAAGCCATGCAGATATCCGCCATGTTGTGGAGCCAGTAAAAGTCAGAAATAGCGTTATAAATATTCACTTACCTTTGATTATCTTCATCAGAATGCACTCCCAGGAATCCCAGTTCCACAATAAATGTTTGTTTTGTTCGATAAAGTCTATCATTTATGTCCAAATACCTCCTTTTGTTAGCGCGTTTGGTAAACAAATCCAAACTCACGAGGCGCGGGCAAGTCCAGGCGAAAGTTCAGACGAAAAGTTCAAAAAGTTATATTACAGTTCGTAGAAACATGTCAAACAATGTATAGAATCAATCTTCAGGAGGTTTTTAACATAAATCTTCAATAATGTTCCAACCAGAGAATTCCTTTGTCTTTAGAATTACAATGGAACGCAGGTCGCTCTCACGTGTGCACGTGATCAGCTCATGGCCCTCTGCCAGACCCCTGACTCAATCAGCTCTCATTCCCCCCTCCTTCACAGTAGAAGCCTCAAACAACATTCCAAAGATTGTTGGCATCTAGTGGAAGCCTTGGGAAGTGCAATATGAACCCATAGACACTGTGTATTTGATAGGCAATGAGTTGAAAAACTACAAACCTCAGATTTCCCACTTCCATGGCAAAGAGTTCAGAAAAACTACAAACAGTTTTAGAAACTTCAGAGTGTTTTCTATCCAGATCCACTAATAATATCCACATACAGTATTAGCTTCTGGGCCTGAGTAGCAACAGGTTTACTCTGGGAATGCCTTTCATCCGAACGTGAAAATGCTGCCCCCCATCCCAAACAGGCTAGCAGATGTTGCAGACACTGTGCATCGACTTGGCACGAGAAGGCAGAATGACTCCAAGTCCAGAGGTATCATTCTCCATTTCACATCACAGATCTATTGGCATGCCACTAGGAAAGCAGCAAAGAAATCGACCTTCTTACGCGACAACAACATGTGGTTTGCTGAAAACCATTCGAAAGCATGCAGCGAAAGGAGAGAAACTGTGGCCAGCTATGGGAAAAGCACGAAAAGAGGGGAAGGGTCTTACTTTGTTGAAGGCCATGCGTTCATCAATTGATCCAAAATCAGCCTTCCACCATGAGGACCTTCATCCTTTTGACAGATGTCAGCCTTCCTCCATGAGGTCTTTCATCCTTTTGACAGATGTCAGCCTTCCTCCATGAGGACTTTCATCCTTTTGACAGATGTCAGCCTTCCTCCATGAGGACTTTAATCCTTTTGACAGATGTCTGATGGTCAAAATAAGTTACCTAGCTACCTCTGATGTGAGCAGATTTCTCTCCTGGCTCCCAGGTGATATCCTTCTGCACAGGATGACTCGGGTAATGGGTATTTGTTTTCTTTTTCACTTTATTCTTACTAGGCCTACTTTAATTTCTTATATAATAAAAGAAACTTGAATTTTTATGCCAGTAATATAGACTTGCTATTTTGAACTGCAGTATAAGCAGTGAGCAAGCTCTATTGGTTGTTTTCTGGGCCGACACTTTTTGTTATGCTTACTACTATTATACTACTTATACTCAATGGGTTAAGAAATCATGTCAAATCAAAGCCTTATTTATGTTTTCCAAACAAATTAATGCTTTAATCAAGAGTCTCATTCTATTTCTACCGTCATCGACTTCTGGAGATCGCAGTGGGGAAATGATTTATGGCTCACTCATGGTTCTGAACACTCCACTGGAGTGATCACTCTAAATAATCATTTCAATTGAAGTATTTTGCAATCAGACTGTTGCCCTTCTGGTCACTTTCTTTGTCTTGTTATGAACAACAACATGTATTATTTATATTGACGTAAAATGCTTTGTCTGATTGTAACGTGCACGCTGGGAGTCGGGAAGCAAGTTCAGGTGGTGGGTTTAATAATACAACGGAACATGGAACAAACACGCGTAGCTTATAGACATGAAACACATAGGCGATACCGCCCGGGGAATAGAACTAAGGGAGTGACAGATATAGGGGAGGTAGTCAGTGAAGGGATGGAGTCCAGGTGTGCCTATTGGTGAAGTGCAAGTGCGCGTAATGATGAATGATAGGATCCGGGTTAAGTAAACCAGCGAAGTCGAACGCAGGAGGGGTAGAGCGGGAGTAGACGTGACACTGATACTGGCCTTGTCAGAGCACCCTATTGGAAGCGCAATAGAGTTGGTCAAGATAGAGATAAAGAATGTATTTACATACTTCTGGAACAATGCTATAAATTACAATTCATACAGTAATAACTGGGAGGTTTTTTATTTGTTATTTTAAATATGAGGTTGCAAAACATGGGAGTATTCTTGCCAAGACCAGGAGGGGTGAAGAAGAGAGTGTAATTACTAAGATCACCTCTCTTGCTCAGAACCCTGCTGAACGTCTTTCAGAAGAGGATCCATGTGTTTTGATTTGTCTACATCATAAACTGAAAGCAGAGGGAGCCTTCTTCAGATCTAAGACGAAATGGCTAGAGGAGGGTGAACCAAATTCCTCCTATTCTTTTCAGGTTAGAAAAATACCACTCTAAAAATAATACCGATACGGTGCCGTCAGAAAGTATTCATACCCCTTGAGTTTTTGTTCATTTCGTTGTGCTACAGCCTAAATTCAAAATGTTCTCATGGAGTTGAGGTTGGTGATGTTTAATGAGCATGGCCTTATTTATAATACAGCACATTGTATGACTGTCATTCATATCCAGCTTATCGATAGGTTTAAGCTACTACATGATACTTACATTTCCCCTATACTCATCATGAGGTTGCTACAACCTAGCCTTTGAATGAAAGTTTACAACATAGGTGTAAAGGTCGAGGGAAAAAGTTTCAGCAATCAAAGTGACAGACAGTTTGAGCAATCAAAGTGACAGACAGTGACACAGTCAATTCCACCTTGCTCACTCTTGCCTGCATCCAGCTGATCTAGGGTGTAACCATTAGTCCAACAGTTGCAAATGAGAGTTTCTATTAGACAAAATCAGGTACGTTTCGTTCTGTTTCCTTCCGTTTAAGAAATGTTTTTCAACAGAATCGACGGAATGAGTACACCCCCGATCACACGCAAACACAGTTCACTTTCATAGCAGCCACATACAAACAGCATTATCATTTTGCTCGTTGTAGAATTTCTGCTCTCATTTACATGGTCTCCTCCTCTCACCTTTTCCCTTTGCTTGTGGATTTCAGTGCACAACACATCAGCTGTCTGTGACTAGGCCAATTCCAAACCAATTCTAACCGCTACACACAACCTACCTTCATCATCGTAGCTACTAGATGTAATGTATTAGTAAACCCGCAACAATCATGCAGTACAATGTACAGTCAGCAAGCAGTTTAGCAGTTACACTGGAGGGCCCTGGTGGAAATAAATGAACAAAAACAAGACCTTACCTTGACTTGACTTGGAAGAGTTGGCACAAAAAAGATTTAAAAAGTGTTGATAGGGGGCAGAATGCATTCAGACCATCAAATAATTGGCATATACATTTACTCTTGACTGAATTTCCACGTTGGCAAGGATATTGGAAATTGAATCAAAGCCTATTGGATGATCACTTGTTTTTCATTCGGACAGAATTATTTATGACTGAATTTTCTGACATAACATAGATAGGTACAGCAGATCCCCTTATTCTATGGGACACTTGTGCCTTTAGAGACCATGCAATTCAATACTCAACCATAAAACAAAAGCAATTTAGGTCAAAAGAGTCCATATAACAAAGGAAATAGAAGGACTAACGGTACAAATAAATGAAAACTGTACCATAGCAGCACAGAATACGTTAGAGAAAAACAAAAATAAATGGAGGAACTTTTTCAAGAAAGATAAACTGTAATACCTTATATTATAAAAAATAAAGCAAACTAGATGTAATATTGGAAAAATGCACCAAATTATGTTTTAATCTTCAACGAAGAAATGCGACCAAAAATAATTTTCTGAAACTTGTGACAAATGACAGTCAACCATGATTCACCAAACAATATTTGGAAAGAGGACACAAAGTACTTTAAGCACATGTTTTCATTTCATTCTCCTCCATCTCCACTACCCAAAGTTAATTGTGTGGATTGTTTTTATATGAATCATGTGAAATTAACAGCTGTACAGAAAGAACCATGTGAATGCCAAATTACAGAGGAGGAACTGCTTGATGCAATTAAAGCCTTCAAGTTCTTGAAACCTCCAGGGATAGATGGCATACCAGTTGAGGTACAGTGTTTCTTCCTTTAAAAGTTGCGTCATACTGCTGCGCAGCTTGTGGGGTGCTGCAGA
This sequence comes from Oncorhynchus gorbuscha, assembly GCF_021184085.1. NCBI lineage: Eukaryota > Metazoa > Chordata > Actinopteri > Salmoniformes > Salmonidae > Oncorhynchus > Oncorhynchus gorbuscha. The sequence continues at coordinate 35,278,751 of NC_060180.1, read as the reverse complement.
ATTCGATGGCATGATATTTAACTCTCAGCCATTGCTGCCATTAATGCTAGTTGGTGCTAGTTTGACCACCAGAGGGCATCTTTGAAAAGCTAAGTCAGGGGTTCAACTTTTTCAGCCTGGGACCCAAATTAGAAATTCTGTGTTTTCCTGGGACCCAAGCTTAGGAAAATTTGCAACTATGCATGAATATTGGTACATTTCATTGCCTTCATGCCTTAAACAAGTGCAATATAGACAAAAACAAATAACAATGAAATTAAATATCCACATAAATATATATTAATGTTTATTTTCCCCATTAAAAACATTCTTGCATATCTGTCTACGTTGGAACCTTTGCTGTTAAAACACAATACATCATTTTCATTCTGAACTGGAATAAACAGATTGATCACATTACACAGATGTATAACAGAACAGACACAGGCTTTTTCATAGTGCAACCATAAGTAACAATACAGATGAAAAATCATCAGGCCTACTGTACATCTTACTGTATAAATTATTGTTGAAATAAAGTCTAGGTTGGAACTGTTGCTGTTAAAATACAACATCTATTTTTTCATTCTGAACTGGAATAAACTAATTGATCACATCACACAGATGTAGACCAGAAAACACACAGTCCTAATGAGAGCATGTCTATTCTGGGCTCTGTTTTTGACAGTACCACACTGAGGTTATGCTCAGCCTTGAAACTGTTTCTGTACTTGTTCTTTAAGTATGTCAGGGTTGAGAACCCTTTCTCACGTAGGTATGTGGTGCCAAACTGGACCAGAACATCTACTGCTTTCTCAGTCAGGCAGGAGACTGCTTCCTGCTGTAGATTAACAACCCAGAACTGTGTGAGTGTGTTTACCTGAAAAACATCTTGCTTCAATCAGTTTTTTCCAGTTCAGAATAAAAATTGTATTTTGCAGCAACAGTTCAAACCTAGACTAGTTTTCAACAATAATTTCTACAGTAAGATGTACAGTGGGCCTGATCATTGTTCATCTTCATCTGTACTGCTACTAGGGTTGCACTGTCAGTAGGTAGTTTGCTTAGGCGAATGTTAACTATTAGCTGTGTACAAGGCCAAGGGGATTGTTAACTATTAGCTGTGTACAAGGCCAGGGGATTGTTAACTATTAGCTGTGTACAAGGCCAGGGGATTGTTAACTATTAGCTGTGTACCATGCCAGGGGATTGTTAACTATTAGCTGTGTACAAGGCCAGGGGATTGTTAACTATTAGCTGTGTACAAGGCCAGGGGATTGTTAACTATTAGCTGTGTACAAGGCCAGGGGATTGTTAACTATTAGCTGTGTACAAGGCCAGGGGATTGTTAACTATTAGCTGTGTACAAGGCCAGGGGATTGTTAACTATTAGCTGTGTACAAGGCCAGGGGATTGTTAACTATTAGCTGTGTACAAGGCCAGGGGATTGTTAACTATTAGCTGTGCACAAGGCCAGGGGATTGTTAACTATTAGCTGTGTACAAAGCCAGGGGATTGTTTGAAAGAGAAACTCACATCTACTACTATGAGAGTTAGTTAATACTACCTTATTTCTGCTGATCATCACCTGTTATAAAATGACAACAATGCCTTGCTCGCTGACGTACTCTTCAACTGTCGAAACACTGTTTCCTGAAGCATTCTGCAGCGGTTCTGAAAGAACTCCCTGGGTTTACCATCATTTGTTCGTTATGAGAGACTCATTACTAAGCACATCCCCTCACAAAACACATTGTGGGCGCCCCTCGTTATAAGTTGGTATGAAAGAGAGAGAAACGCATCGCTCTATATGCGTTTCATGACATTTGAGCTCAGTCAAAACTTGTTGCTAGCATGAGTCCATTTCATGACAGCGGTGAGTGATGACTAGTGGTCATGACAAGTCAGTGGCAGACAGAGCATCACCTGCTGCTGAATGACAGCGCTGCATCGTGTGTGTCGCAAACTGTAGAAAAAAGATCCGGTTAACCGTGAAGCACGAGGATATCCCCCTTCACTCGTGCAGCTGCCAAACTGAGCAGAGACCGCAGATGCACTTGGCCAAGTCAATTCCAGTAATTAATGAAATAATTATACATTTACTCGGACACGTCGCGACCCACCATTAACAGGTCCGCGACCCACTTTGGTAGTATTCATTAACTCTGTCTTTTATGCTTTTTCGGGTTGCATCAGTCATGGACAGAAACCTCTGAGGCACAGTATTAATGAAGAACACTCTGAGGTTCACTGGTATGCCACATTTGCCTCATTTGCCATTTGGATTCTTCCCAGTTGGTATTCTTTGTCCGGTCGTGGTACCTCTCTTTGGTTACACATCCTTGGAATAGCAGAACAGCATAATGATCTGGACGGCCCTTGCTGTGCTTGGTGAGCAGGTCGTCAAGTTGCAGCAAATGCTTTGATCATCTCAGCAATGTTTAACCTGTGGTCGTCGAGCTGGGGGGGGGAAGTGCAACTACAATGTGGTTGAGATCTGATGCAGCGCTCCATCACTCTCCTTCTTGGTCAAATTACCCTTAGACAGCGCAACACAGATGGGATGGCGTATCACTGCAGAATGCTGTGGTAGCAATGCTGGTTAAGTTGACCTTGAATTCTAAATAAATCACAGTGTCACCAGCAATGCACCCCCACACCATCACAACTCCTCCACTATTCTTCACGATGGTAACCACACACGCTGAGATCATCAGTTCACTTACTCTGCGTCTCACAACGACACAGGGCTTGGAACCAAAAACCTCAAATTTGGACACATCAGACCAATGGACAGATTTCCAGTCTAATGTCCATTGCTCGTGTTTCTTGGACCAAGCAAGTCTCCAATTTTTATCGGTGTCCTTTAGTAATGGTTTCTTTGCAGCAATTCGACCATGGAGGCCTGATTCACGCAGTCTCAGTTGATGTTGAGATGTGTCTCTTACTTGAACTCTGTGAAGCATTTATTTGGGCTGCAATTTCTGATCCTCATGAGAGCCAGTGTCACCATAGCACTGGTTTTTGCACCTACACTTGAAGACACTTTCAAAGTTCTTGACATTTTGCAGATTGACTGACTGTCATAATTGACTGGCTGTTATGTTTTAAGGTGTAATGGACTGTCTTTTCTTTTTGCTTATTTGAGCTGTTCTTGCCATAATATGGACTTGATCTTGTACCATATAGGGCTATCTTTTATATACCATCCCTCCTTTTCAGAACACAACTAATTGGCTCAAATGCATTAAGAAGGAAAGAAATTCCACAAATTCACTTTTAACAAGGCACACCTGTTAATTGAAATGCATTCCAGTTGACTACCTCATGAAGCTGGTTGAGAGAATGCCAAGAGTGTGCAAAGCTATCATCAAGGCAAAGGGTGGCTACTGTGAAGAAAAAATATATAAAATATATTTGTCACGAATCCTGCTTCCTGAGTCTGTGTTTGCCTGTGTTTCTGTCCTGGAGTGTGTTTCCGGTGTCCTGGAACGCACCCTGTCTGGTTGCCGGGCGAATTAGCTTGTTGGGAGATCGATGTTCACCCGCACCTGTATCCCATCAGTAATCTGCACACCTGTCCTGATCATCACCTCTCCCCTTCAAAAGCTCTGACCTGACATCCATTCCCTGCCGGATCGTTAGCCATGAACAGTATGTTATGCCCACGAACCAGTCTCCAGTTTATAGAGTTTGTTTTGTTTTATTGTTTTGTACATCTTGCTTGCCTTTAACTTACCGCCGTTTGTTTTGTCTAAAGTCCATTCACCCGGAACCCATACTCCATCCCTGTCTGCTCGTCACCAGTGTGTTATCCGTTGGATCTGCCTATCCACTCCCATCAACCCACCTCCGCTGCCCGCTCCTCCACCTGGAACTATCTACCTCCATGTTCTCATTGATTAATAAATACTCACCATCTTTATACTCACCTTGTCCTGGTCTGCTTCTGGGTCCAATTCTGGTAAACCCTGACAGAACGATCCGGCCACTGATGAACCCAGCGGACCTGGACTCCGTTTGCCATACAATTACCCAGCAGGAGAAGATGTTGGGACAACACAACACGGCGCTACACAAGATAGTGGGTTCAATCCGGAATTTATCGGATAGATTACCAAGTATCCAGGATCAGCTCAGGTTGCCTGCGGATCATCCACCACCTGTTTCACCCATATCACCTGCCGATTCGGGATCGGGTTCCTTCCGTGAGCCCAAGGTTCCGACACCGGAGAAGTACGAGGGAGATCTGGGAGGATGCCGTTTATTTCTTTTACAGTGTGGGTTAGTTTTTGATCTGCAGCCCTACTCTTACGCCACAGATAAGGCTAGGATAGCTCTTGTTATTGAGCTGCTGCGTGGTAGCTGTTTGGGAACAACGGGACACATGCATGACGTCATACCAGGGTTTCACGGCAGAGATGAGAAAGCTTTTTGACCATCCAGTCCGAGGTAAGGACGCAGCTAAACGTTTGTTCTCTCTTCGCCAAGGAGCTCGCAGTGTGGCAGACTTTGTGATAGAATTCAGGACATTGGCTGTGGAGAGTGGTTGGAATGAGGAATCACTACAAGCGGTTTTTTATCAGGGGTTGTCGGAGCAACTCAAGGACGAGCTGATCTCCTATCCAGAGCCTAGTGACCTAGATAGTTTGGTCACCTTAGCTATTCGGGTAGATAATAAAGTCCGAGAGATAAGGAGCGGGAAGCAGTGGGGTCCATCTAATCAATCTGAGACTCGGTTACCATTCGGGTCAGGAAGTGGACCAGAACAGGTTGATAATTTTCCCTCACACGGGATTAGTGGAGGAGTCCTGCCGCCAGATCCTGAACCTATGCAAGTGGGGCGGCACGGGTTAACTAAGGACGAGCGCCAACGTACACGTGAGACCAACAGCTGCCTCTACTGTGGTAGCTCGGGACATTACATCTCCGTTTGTCCTCAGCGCCCGTTAAACTGCTTTGCTCGTTAAGTTTGGGAGGTTTGTTAGCGAGCCAGTTTCAACCTCTCAAGAGCCCTGTCAGCCCTTGTTTTCCTGCTACCCTCATAAATAAGAATCAGAGTTTATCGATTAACGCTTTCATCGATTCAGGTGCCGATGACAGCTTCATTGATGCCGACTTAGTGGAACAACTGGGGCTTTCCAAGGAGCAATTACCGGAAGCCATTGAAGCAACCACTCTGAACGGCAGTAGTCTGGCACAGATCACTATGAGGACTGAACCGGTTAAGATGTTGTTGTCGTGGAATCATTCAGAGGTTATTTCTTTTTTCATTTTGCCTTCCCCCCCATGTTCCTCTGGTTCTTGGATACCCCTGGCTAAGAGGACACAATCCTTCGTTCGATTGGGTGACTGGTAAGGTAACTATTTGGAGCATTGAGTGCCATGCCTCAGGACTGCCTGTTCTCATGTTGCCTGTTCTCATGCTGTCCCCAGTTGGGTCAGTGAGTCTGCTCCTCCTGATTTGTCCCTGGTTCCTGAAACATATCACGAGTTGGGTGAGGTGTTCAGTAAGCAGAAAGCTCAGTCACTTCCTCCCCACCGACCTTATGATTGTACAATTAAGCTGTTCCCTGTAGCTGCCTTTCCTAAGGGACGGTTATACAGTATTTCTCGACCTGAGTGGGAAGCCCTGGAGACCTACATAAAGGAGTCTCTTGCTGCAGGTCTCATTCGTCCCTCGTCATCACCCCTGGGAGCTGGATTTTTTTTTTTGTGAGTAAGAAGGATGGCTCTCTTCGACCGTGTATTGATTATCGGGGGTTGAATGATATTACGGTCAAGAACAAGTACCCCTTGCCCTTGATGAGCTCCGCTTTCGATTCTTTACAGGGTGCTACTGTGTTTACGAAGCTTGATCTACGCAATGCGTATCATCTGGTTTGGATCAAAGAGGGGGACGAGTGGTTGACTGGATTCAATACACCTATGGGACATTTCGAGTACCAGGTGATGCCGTTTGGACTTTCCAACGCTCCAGCAGTGTTCCAAAGTTTGGTGAATGACGTGCTGAGGGATATGATCGGTCTGTTTGTGTTCCTTTACCTGGATGACATCCTGATTTTCTCCAAGGAGCTTTCCAGCCACATCCAGCTTGTTAAGCAGGTCCTGCAGCGGTTATTGGAGAACCGTCTGTTTGTGAAGGCAGAGAAGTGTGATTTTTCACACCCACACTACATCCTTCCTCGGGTACATCATCTCCAGGGGTGAGATCAAGATGGACCAAGAGAAGGTTCGGGCAGTTCGGGATTGGGCCCGGCCCGGTACAAGATTGCAGCTCCAGAGATTCCTAGGATTTACGAACTTCTATCGGAGGTTTATCCGTGATTACAGCCGGGTGGCCGCCCCTTTAACTGCTCTGACATCTTGCACCAGAATTTTCTGTTGGACTCCTGGGGCAGACCGAGCATTTCTGAACTTGAAGAGCCGATTCACCAACGTGTCGATTCTCTCTCAACCTGACACTTCCCGTCAGTTTGTTGTTGAGGTGGACGCGTCTGATGTGGGGGTGGGCGCCATCCTGTCCCAGCGTAGCTCCACTGACGGTAAACTCCATCCCTGCGCCTTCTATTCTTGTCGTCTTTCACCAGCTGAGAGAAACTACGATGTGGGTAACCGGGAGCTTCTCGCTGTGAAGCTTGCCTTGGAGGAGTGGCGTCACCGGTTGGAGGGAGCGGAGCAACCGTTTGTGGTCTGGACTGACCACAAGAATCTGGCTTACGTGCAATCGGCTAAACGTCTCAACTCCCGTCAGGCCAGGTGGGCTTTGTTTTTTGGACGCTTCAATTTTTCCCTGATGTTCGGACCTGGGTCGAAGAACGGCAAAGCGGACGCCTTGTCCCGGATGTTCTCCAAGACAGATGAGAGTGGGGCCAAGACTGAGACGATTCTTCCCCAGAGCCTTGTCGTGGGAGCCATTACATGGAGGATTGAGGAGGATGTGATGGCGGCCCTTCGGACGCAGCCCGGCCCCGGTAACGGTCCACCCAGTCGGTTGTTCGTGCCTGAGTCGGTCCGTTCTGCTGTTCTTCAGTGGTCCCACGCCAGCAAGATAGCTTGTCACCCTGGCGTTGCTCGGACTATGGCGCTACTGTGCAGACGATTTTGGTGGCCTGCCATGGGAGAAGATACCCGGAGGTTTGTTGCCGCATGTCCTGTTTGTGCTCAGAACAAAAGTACCAATCGGCCCAGCTCTGGGCTTCTTCACCCCCTACCTATTCCTCGGCGACCTTGGTCGCATCTGGCCCTGGATTTTGTCACGGGATTGCCCACTTCTGTTGGGAACACGGTCATTCTGACCATTGTGGACAGATTCAGCAAGTTTGCTCATTTTGTCCCTCTCTCCAAGCTTCCATCTGCCACGGAAACGTCCGAGATCCTGGTTAGGGAGGTTTTCAGGGTCCACGGATTGCCCAGTGACATTGTTTCTGACCGTGGTCCTCAGTTTACCTCTGCTGTCTGGAGATTCTTCTGTTTGGCCATTGGAGCTACAGTCAGTCTCACTTCTGGATTTCACCCACAATCTAATGGTCAGGCAGAGAGAGCCAACCAGAAGATGGAGTCCACGCTGCGTTGTCTTGTCTCCTCTGATCCCACTTCTTGGTCATCTCAATTACCCTGGGTCGAGTATGCCCATGAAGGGTATTATCTGCCACTGGGATGTCCCCCTTCCAATGCCTGTACAGATACCAACCTCCCTTGTTTCCTTCTCAGGAGAGGGATCTTTCGGTTCCTTCTGTCCAGGCCCACATTCGTTGTTGCCACCGGTACCTGGCATCGGGCCAGGAAGGTCCTCCTTAGAGTTTCTGACCGGTATCAGATCCAGGCGAATCGTCGCCGTATTCCTGCTCCCGCTTATACCATCGGAGATAAGGTTTGGTTGGCCACACGGGATCTTCCTCTACGGACTGAGTTGAGGAAACTGTCACCAAAGTTCACCCGCACCTGTATCCCATCAGTAATCTGCACACCTGTCCTGATCATCACCTCTCCCCTTCAAAAGCTCTGACCTGACATCCATTCCCTGCCGGATCGTTAGCCATGAACAGTATGTTTTGCCCATGAACCAGCCTCCAGTTTATAGAGTTTGTTTTGTTTTATTGTTTGGTACGTCTTGCTTGCCTTTAACTTACCGCTGTTTGTTTTGTCTACAGCCATTCACCCGGAACCCATACTCCATCCCTGTCTGCTCGTCGCCAGTGTGTTGTTATCCATTGGATCTGCCTATCCACTCCCATCAACCCACCTCCGCTGCCCGCTCCTCCACCCGGAACTATCTACCTCCACGTTCTCATTGATTAATAAATACTCACCATCTTTATACTCACCTTGTCCTGGTCTGATTCTGGGTCCAATTCTGGTAAACCCTGACAATATTTTGATTTGTTGAACAATTTTGGTTACTACATGATTCCATATGTGTTATTTCACAGTTTTGATGTCTTCACTATTATTCTATAAATTGTCAAAATATAGAAAATCCCTTTAATCAGTAGATGTGTCCAAACTTTTCACTGGTACTGTATATGCGTGTCCAGTTACAAAAATTTTTTTTAACAAGGTAAAAAAAATGTTAATTGTTTTGTTTGAAATTGCTTTATCCAACATTTTGTAGGATTTTAAACAGACACTCAGAGGCAACAGAAGCAGGAACAGCATAGGGCTGAGTGACTAACTAATTCCTGGCTTTTGTTCAAAATAAGTTATATTATTAAATGAAGTCTGGTGCTCTCTAATGTGTGGATAGGCCAATGGGAGTAAACGGATACCGCACTCTGGTCAAAGAGTGATGACGGACACAGATGCCCATTCTAGGAGTTTAATGATTACTTCCGGCGCCGACAGAGATGGCCACCTCGCTTCACGTTCCTAGGAAACTATGCAGTATTTTGTTTTTTTACATGTTATCTCTTACATTGGTACCCCAGGTAATCTTCGGTTTCATTACATACAGTCGGGAGGAACTACTGAATATAAGAGCAACATCAACTCCCCATTATTACGACCAGGAATATGACTCTCCTGAAGTGGATCCTGTGTTTTGCCTTCCACCCAGGACAATGGATCGGTTCCCAGCCGGCGACCCTAAACAACTACGCCGTAAAAGGGGCAAATGTAGCGGTCTTCTGGTCATGCTCCGGAGACGGGCACATCGCGCACTACTCCCTAGCATACTACTCGCCAATGTCCAGTCCTTTGACAACAAGGTTGATGAAATCCGTCACCACCACACTGTTTGAAAGAGGTTGGTGTTACAGACATTTTGTGTTTACAGTGAACAATAACTTTTAGGCACAGTGTGCAAAAACCGTGCAATTACCACATTCGGACACTTTGGAGAGGTTGAAAGGGCACTTGAATACCTGGATACCCCATAACACCACCAATGTTTGAGTGAGATTGATATGGTAGAAATTGTGTTTTTATACTGAACAAATAGCATTTGGGGATTGCTAATATGTAATACCACTGGAATTATCTAATTTACAGACATGTGCCACTTTGGAGAGGTTTAAGGACACTTGGAATACCCAACAAAGATGTACGTTCCCAGAACAGGTGAATTTATTTTGTATAAAAAAACGTTCAATTTTACTGGTCAGGAAACGTATGGCTAAGTTCCCACAGCTAATGTGAAATAAAAAATATACATTCCCACAACTTCTAAGGAACCAAATGTGCTAGATGGGACATTTCCATTTTCATATGTGGGAAGGAAAAAAATGGAATTGGAATCTTTCAGAACATTTCTTTCATAAGTCTGGAATTCGAAAAACCAAGTGCTTCGGAAATCCCTGCTCATCTGACACTCTGACTCACCCTCATCACTTCCCCATGTCAAGACGGGTTGATCCCAGACCTGCTCATCACAGAAACATGATGGGAATCATATTGAAGGATGGGAGGAGGAGAATAAGGTGAGAGAGAGTGCTAGTTGAGTGGGCAAAAGATGCAAACCTGGGTTGGAAATAAATACTGGAGATTAATCCGATGGATCATCAACAAACAAAAAAAACTTTGGCCAAGAGTTAGACGGAGAGAAGATGATGATGATGGAGAAAATGGATGTCAGGGTAGGAAAAGATGGCAGGAGTATGTGCCACAGATGATTGAAGTATCAGGACAACAATGTAAGCCAACACCTCCACATTCCAGCACATTCTAGCTCTTTGTTTCAATCCTCACGCTTTCCAATAAGAGCATTTCAATTGGAAAGCCACTCCACGGAGACAATGAGTGACAAAACATGTGAAATAGAGGCCATTGTTTACCCTTTGCAAGGGTAGATGACTTGATACATGAGGGAGAGAACAACGCATTGATAACCACTGCACTACATGTGCGTCCACCTACTCCTATAAATACAGCCAATCATCCACAAGCGCTTATGTGCTGAAGCATGCCAGTGAGTCACACGCAAGGTGCCCTTATAATAGCCAAGCTAAGCACTGAGCAGGAAGGACTGAACTGAGAGAAGGATGGAAAAAAGGGTGTAGAAAAGAGCAAGTTGATTTTATTGTCATGAATCTTGCCATTCCGATGGGCCAGCTGGCTATACTGTAAAAATTCATGAAAACAAAAATGTGCTTCTTGGTCTTATTTTACGGTTAGGATTAGGGTTAGCAGTGTGGTTAGAGTTAATATTAGGGTTAGGTTTAAAATCAGATTGTATGACTTTGTTGATGTGCCAGCTATAGTGACCACTCTATAGAGCTGCCTCCAGGGCAAGACTCATGACAATAAATGCCAACCTGCTAGAAAAAAGCCCTGAGGCTCCTCACTTTGTTGCACTCGTTTGATTGGAAAGATACTTCACTCCTTCCATTTTCTCCTCTCCCTCTGGTCGATGTGTTGATGCCGTCAATCGAGCTCAAAACCAGCGGGAATCCTTCCTGCCGTCGGCGGCACTCTGAATAGACTTAAACTGCATCTATTAATGCATCAATTGGAAATGAAATTCGGTTTGTTAATGGGGGCTGCTGGGGAGAGAGAGTCAGTAGTCACTTAATTGAGATCCGGCTGTCTGGAACACTCCACAGAGGGCTGTGAGATTTTTTTAAATCTAACATGCACACCTTGTATATCAAGTGTTGAACAGCCTTTCCTTCTGTCCTCTATGGTTTAAAGTCAGGTTTGAGTTGAAGCATATAAGTAGCCTATGTGAGTTGTATTTATTCATTCTTCAAGTGGACTTGTGATGGTTGATCTTCTCCCCCACATCACCCTAAGTTCATATAGTATACATTTGCTGCACACCTGATTCCCTTCGATTGATTCTGTTCATGTCACGAGTTCGGCTTCTTCTCAACCGACGAACATTTTGGAAGGGGTAGTAGTTGATTGAGTTTGGTATGAGGGTTTTAGAGATTGTTTGAGAATTTTTCAGTACTGTACATCCAACTGGCCTCACAACCGTAGACCACGTGTATGGCGTCGTGTGGGCAAGCGGTTTGCTGATGTCAACGTTGTGAACATAGTGCCGGTATGTGGCGGTAGGGTTATGGTATGGGCAGGCATAAGCTCTGAAAATGAACACAATTGCATTTTATCGATGGCAATTTGAATGCACAGAAATACAGTGACTAGATCTGGAGGCCCATTTCTTTTAAGGTTTCTGTGACCACTTTTAAGGGCCAGCTGTGCTGCCCTAATCTGAGCCAACTGCAATTTTCCCTGACCATACTACTGAACAATAGGACTAGGTGTCACAAAACCAGGGCCTGTAGGACCTGCCGTGTTGATAGTGTTGTTAACAATGCAAAGCAACGCTTTATTATGGACAGACTTCTCCCCATCTTAGCTACTGTTGTATCAATATGTTTTGACCATGACAGTTTACAATCCAGGGTAACTCCAAGCAGTTTAGTCACCTCAACTTGCTCAATTTCCACATTATTCATTACGAGATGTAATTGAGGTTTAGTGAATGATTTGTCCCAAATGCAATGCAAGTTTTGGAAATATTTAGGACTAACTTATTCCTTTCTATCCATTCTGATACCAACTGCAGCTCTTTGTTAAGTGTTGCAGTCATTTCAGTTGCTGTAGTAGCTGACATGTATAGTGTTGAGTCATCCGCATACCGCACACACTGGCCTTACTCAAAGCCATGTCGTTAGTAAAGATTGAAAAAAGCAAGGGGCCTAAACAGCTACCCTGGGGAATTCCTGCTTCAACCTGGATTATGTTTGAGAGGCTTCCATTAAAGAACACCCTCTGTGTTCTGGTAGACAAGTAAATATTTTTTTAAACATATTTTTTATTTATTTTAATTTTACCCCTTTTGTTTTAGTGTGTACTATCTTGTCTCATCGATACAACTCCCATACGGGCTCGGGAGAGACGAAGGTTGAAAGTCATGCATCCTCCGATACACAACCCAACCAAGCCGTACTGCTTCTTAACACAGCGCCATCCAACCCGGAAACCAGCCGCACCAATGTGTCAGAGGAAACACCACGCACCTGGCAACCTTGGTTAGAGCGCACTGCGCCCGGCCCGCCACAGGAGTTGCTGGTGCGCGATGAGACAAGGACAACGCTTGGCCAATTGTGCGTCACCCCACAGACCTCCCAGTCGTGGCCGGTTGCGGCCGGTCACGACAGAGCATGGGCACGAACCCAGAGTCTCTGGTGGTGCAGCTGGCACTGCAGTACAGCGCACTTAACCACTGCGCCACCCGGGAGGCTCAAGTAACTCTTTATCCACATTATAGCAAGGGGTGTGAAGCCATAACACATCAGTTTTTCGATAATGTCAAAAGCTGCACTCAAGTCTAACAAGACAGCCCCAATCATTTTATCATTAATTTCACTCAGCCAATCATCAGTAATTTGTGTAAGTGCTGTGCTTGTTGAGTGTCCTCTATATGCGTGCTGAAAGTCTGTTCTCAATTTGTTTACTGTGAAATACCATTGTATCTTGTCAAGCACAATTTTTTCCAGAAGTTTACTAAGGGTTGGTAACAGGCTGATTGGTCAGCTATTTGAGCTTCACTATTCTTGGCTTGCGGAATGACTTTAGCTTCCCTCCAGGCCTGAGGGCAGACATTTTCTAGTAGGCTTAAATTGACGATGTGGCAAAAAGGAGTGGCAATATCGTCCACTGTTATCGTCAGTAATTTTCCATCCAGATTGTCAATCCCTGCTGGCTTGTCATTGTTGATAGACAACAACAAAAAATGGCACCTCTTCAACACTGACTTTATGGAATTCAAATGGACAATTCTTGTCTTTCATAATTTGATCAGATATACTTGGATGTGTAGTGTCAGTGTTTGTTGCTGGCATGTCATCCCTACGTTTGTTTATCTTGCTAATGAAAACGTAATTAAAGAAGTTGGCAATATCAGTGGTTTTTGTAATAAATGAGCCATCTGATTCAATTAATGATTGAGCCGAGTTGGCTTTTCCCCCCCAAATTCCATTTCAGGTGCTCCAAATATTTTTGCTATCATTCTTTATATCATGTCTCTTTGTTTCATAGTATAGTTTATTTTTATTTAGCTTCGTCACATGATTTCTTAATTTGCAGTACGTTTGCCAATCAGTTGGGCTGCCAGACTTATTTGCCGTACGTTTTGCCTCATCCCTCTCAACCATACACTTTTTCAATTCCTCATCAATCCAAGGGGATTTAACAGTGTTTAGTCCTTTTCTTAACGGGTGCGTGCTTATTAGGAACTGGAAGGAGACATTTCATAAATGTGTCAAGTGCAGCATCTGGTTGCTCCTCATTACACACCACAGAGCAGCAAATATTCTTACATCATCAGCATATGAATCATTACAAAACGTATTATAATGACCTCTTATACACTATATTAGGCTCAGCCTTTGGAACTTTGGCTTTCCTAGATATGGCTATTATATTGTGATCACTACATCCTATGGATTTGGATACTGCTTTAAAACAAATTTCTGCAACATTAGTAAAGATGTTGTCAATATATGTTGATGATTTCATTCCTGTACTGTTTTAAATACCCTGGTAGGAGGACTAACAACCTGAACCAAGTTACAGTTTGACGTTTTTTCTTGAGTGGGCAGCTTGATGATACCCAGTCAATATTTAAATCACCCAGAAAATATACTTCTCTGTTGATGTCACATACATTATCAAGCATTTCACACGCATTATCCAGATACTGTTAGCACTTGGTGGTCTATAGCAGCTTCCCACAAGAATGGGCTTTAGGTGAGGCAGATGAACCTGTAGCATATTACTTCAACAGTATTTAACATTGGATCGTCTCGACGCTTTGCAGGAATGTGGTTCTTTATATAGACAGTAACACCGCCCCCGTTGATCTATAATAGTGACTCCAGCAGAGCTACAATAATATTTTAGCAGATGCGTAATGCCAGTAGCCTGCTGAATCTTTCACACCCGTGACCCAATAATGGTACTGGACCTGAAATGATGGGCCTTTTTGCCTAGTTATGTCATGTTTTGTCATTTATTATCTTGTCTTGTCCCTGTGCTTCCCATTCTATTCGTTTCCCTCTGCTGGTCTTATTAGGTTCTTTCCCTCTTTCTATCCCTCTCTCTCCCCCTCCCTCTCTCACTCTCTCGCTCTCTCTTCTCTCTATCGTTCCGTTCCTGCTCCCAGCTGTTCCTATTCCCCTAATCAATCATTTAGTCTTCCCACACCTGTTCCCGATCCTTTCCCCTGATTAGAGTCCCTATTTCTTCCTTTGTGTTCCGTTCCTGTCCTGTCGGTTCCTTGTCTAGAATTCACCGTGCTGTGTTTGTGTATCGCCCTGTCGTGTCGTGTTTTCCTCAGATGCTGCGTGGTGAGCAGGTGTCTGAGTCTGTCTGGTTCAAGTGCCTTCCCGAGGCAACCTGCTGTTCACCTGCTGTTCAAGATCGAGTCTCCAGTTTGTCCTCGTCATTTCGAGTGAAAGTTGTGTTTTTTGTTTGTATTTACTTTACTGGATTAAAGACTCTGTTTTCGCCAAGTCGCTTTTGGGTCCTCTTTCACCTGCATGACAGAAGGAACCGACCAAGGAATGGACCCAGCGACTTCAGACGCTCGTTACACTGCCGTCGAGATCCAAGGAGCCATGCTCGGCAGACACGAGCAGGAATTGTCTGCTGCTCGCCATGCCGTGGAGAACCTGGCCGCTCAGGTTTCCGACCTCTCTGGACAGTTCCAGAGTCTACGTCTCGTGCCACCTGTTACTTCCTGGCCTGCCGAGCCTCCAGAACCTAGGGTTAATAACCCACCTTGCTACTCCGGGCAGCCCACTGAGTGCCGCTCCTTTCTCACGCAGTGTGAGATTGTGTTCTCTCTCCAACCCAACACATACTCTAGAGAGAGCTCGGGTTGCTTACGTCATTTCACTCCTTACTGGCCGGGCTCGAGAATGGGGCACAGCTATCTGGGAGGCAAGGGCTGATTGCTCTAACAAGTTCCAGAACTTTAAAGAGGAGATGATTCGGGTTTTTGACCGTTCAGTTTTTGGTAGGGAGGCTTCTAGGGCCCTGGCTTCCTTATGCCAAGGTGAACGGTCCATAACGGATTATTCTATTGAGTTTCGCACTCTTGCTGCCTCTAGTGAGTGGAACGAGCCGGCGCTGCTCGCTCGTTTTCTGGAGGGACTCCACGCAGTGGTTAAGGATGAGATTCTCTCCCGGGAGGTTCCTTCAGATGTGGACTCTTTGATTGCTCTCGCCATCCGCATAGAACGACGGGTAGATCTTCGTCACCGGGCTCGTGGAAGAGAGCTCGCATCAACGGTGTTTCCCTGCTCCGCATCGCAACCATCTCCCTCCTCTGGCTCAGAGTCTGAGCCCATGCAGCTGGGAGGGATTCGCATCTCGACTAAGGAGAGGGAACGGAGGATCACCAACCGCCTGTGCCTCTATTGCGGAGTTGCTGGACATTTTGTTAATTCATGTCCAGTAAAGCCAGAGCTCATCTGTAAGCGGAGGGCTACAGGTGAGCGCAACTACTCAAGTCTCTCCATCAAAATCCTGTACTACTTTGTCGGTCCATCTACGCTGGACCGGTTCGGGTGCTACATGTAGTGCCTTGATAGACTCTGGGGCTGAGGGTTGTTTCATGGACGAAGCATGGGTTCGGAAACATGACATTCCTTTCAGAGAGTTAGAGAAGCCTACGCCCATGTTCGCCTTAGATGGTAGTCATCTTCCCAGTATCAGATTTGAGACACTACCTTTAACCCTCACAGTATCTGGTAACCACAGTGAGACTATTTCTTTTTGATTTTTCGTTCACCGTTTACACCTGTTGTTTTGGGTCATCCCTGGCTAGTATGTCATAATCCTTCTATTAATTGGTCTAGTAATTCTATCCTATCCTGGAACGTTTCTTGTCATGTGAAGTGTTTAATGTCTGCCATCCCTCCCGTTTCTTCTGTCCCTACTTCTCAGGAGGAACCTGGCGATTTGACAGGAGTGCCGGAGGAATATCATGATCTGCGCACGGTCTTCAGTCGGTCCCGAGCCAACTCCCTTCCTCCTCACCGGTCGTATGATTGTAGTATTGATCTCCTTCCGGGGACCACTCCTCCTCGGGGTAGACTATACTCTCTGTCGGCTCCCGAACGTAAGGCTCTCGAGGATTATTTGTCTGTGTCTCTTGACGCCGGTACCATAGTGCCTTCTTCCTCTCCGGCCGGGGCGGGGTTCTTTTTGTTAAGAAGAAGGACGGTACTCTGCGCCCCTGCGTGGATTATCGAGGCTGAATGACATAACGGTTAAGAATCGTTATCCGCTTCCCCTTATGTCATCAGCCTTCGAGATTCTGCAGGGAGCCAGGTGCTTTACTAAGTTGGACCTTCGTAACGCTTACCATCTCGTGCGCATCAGAGAGGGGGGACGAGTGGAAAACGGCGTTTAACACTCCGTTAGGGCATTTTGAGTACCGGGTTCTGCCGTTTGGTCTCGCCAATGCGCCAGCTGTTTTTCAGGCATTAGTTAATGATGTTCTGAGAGACATGCTGAACATCTTTGTTTTTGTCTATCTTGACGATATCCTGATTTTTTCTCCGTCACTCGAGATTCATGTTCAGCACGTTCGACGTGTTCTACAGCGCCTTTTAGAGAATTGTCTCTACGTAAAGTCTGAGAAGTGCTCTTTTCATGTCTCCTCCGTTACTTTTCTCGGTTCCGTTATTTCCGCTGAAGGCATTCAGATGGATTCCGCTAAGGTCCAAGCTGTCAGTGATTGGCCCGTTCCAAGGTCACGTGTCGAGTTGCAGCGCTTTTTAGGTTTCGCTAATTTCTATCGGCGTTTCATTCGTAATTTCGGTCAAGTTGCTGCCCCTCTCACAGCTCTTACTTCTGTCAAGACGTGTTTTAAGTGGTCCGGTTCCGCCCAGGGAGCTTTTGATCTTCTAAAAGAACGTTTTACGTCCGCTCCTATCCTCGTTACTCCTGACGTCACTAGACAATTCATTGTCGAGGTTGACGCTTCAGAGGTAGGCGTGGGAGCCATTCTATCCCAGCGCTTCCAGTCTGACGATAAGGTTCATCCTTGCGCTTATTTTTCTCATCGCCTGTCGCCATCTGAGCGCAACTATGATGTGGGTAACCGTGAACTGCTCGCCATCCGCTTAGCCCTAGGCGAATGGCGACAGTGGTTGGAGGGGGCGACCGTTCCTTTTGTCGTTTGGACAGACCATAAGAACCTTGAGTACATCCGTTCTGCCAAACGACTTAATGCCCGTCAAGCTCGTTGGGCGTTGTTTTTCGCTCGTTTCGAGTTTGTGATTTCTTACCGTCCGGGTAGCAAGAACACCAAGCCTGATGCCTTATCCCGTCTGTTTAGTTCTTCTGTGGCTTCTACTGATCCCGAGGGGATTCTTCCTTATGGGCGTGTTGTCGGGTTAACAGTCTGGGGAATTTAAAGACAGGTTAAGCAAGCACTCACGCACACTGCGTCGCCGCGCGCTTGTCCTAGTAACCTCCTTTTCGTTCCTGTTTCCACTCGTCTGGCTGTTCTTCAGTGGGCTCACTCTGCCAAGTTAGCTGGTCATCCCGGTGTTCGAGGCACTCTTGCGTCTATTCGCCAGCGCTTTTGGTGGCCGACTCAGGAGCGTGACACGCGCCGTTTCGTGGCTGCTTGTTCGGACTGCGCGCAGACTAAGTCGGGTAACTCTCCTCCTGCCGGTCGTCTCAGACCGCTCCCCATTCCTTCTCGACCATGGTCTCACATCGCCCTAGACTTCATTACCGGTCTGCCTTTGTCTGCGGGGAAGACTGTGATTCTTACGGTTGTCGATAGGTTCTCTAAGGCGGCACATTTCATTCCCCTCGCTAAACTTCCTTCCGCTAAGGAGACGGCACAAATCATTATCGAGAATGTATTCAGAATTCATGGCCTCCCGTTAGACGCCGTTTCAGACAGAGGCCCGCAATTCACGTCACAGTTTTGGAGGGAGTTCTGTCGTTTGATTGGTGCGTCCGTCAGTCTCTCTTCCGGGTTTCATCCCCAGTCTAACGGTCAAGCAGAGAGGGCCAATCAGACGATTGGTCGCATACTACGCAGCCTTTCTTTCAGAAACCCTGCGTCTTGGGCAGAACAGCTCCCTGGGCAGAATACGCTCTGAATTCGCTTCCTTCGTCTGCTACCGGGTTATCTCCGTTTCAGAGTAGTCTGGGTTACCAGCCTCCTCTGTTCTCATCCCAGCTTGCCGAGTCCAGCGTTCCCTCCGCTCAAGCGTTTGTCCAACGTTGTGAGCGCACCTGGAGGAGGGTGAGGTCTGCACTTTGCCGTTACAGGGCACAGACTGTGAGAGCCGCCAATAAACGCAGGATTAAGAGTCCAAGGTATTGTTGCGGCCAGAGAGTGTGGCTTTCCACTCGCAACCTTCCTCTTACGACAGCTTCTCGTAAGTTGACTCCGCGGTTCATTGGTCCGTTCCGTGTCTCCCAGGTCGTCAATCCTGTCGCTGTGCGACTGCTTCTTCCGCGACATCTTCGTCGCGTCCATCCTGTCTTCCATGTCTCCTGTGTCAAGCCCTTTCTTCGCACCCCCGTTCGTCTTCCCTCCCCCCTCCCGTCCTTGTCGAGCGCACCTATTTACAAGGTACATAAGATCATGGACATGCGTTCTCGGGGACGGGGTCACCAATACTTAGTGGATTGGGAGGGTTACGGTCCTGAGGAGAGGAGTTGGGTTCCGTCTCGGGACGTGCTGGACCGTTCACTCATTGATGATTTCCTCCGTTGCCGCCAGGATTCCTCCTCGAGTGCGCCAGGAGGCGCTCGGTGAGTGGGGGGTACTGTCATGTTTTGTCATTTATTATCTTGTCTTGTCCCTGTGCTTCCCATTCTATTCGTTTCCCTCTGCTGGTCTTATTAGGTTCTTTCCCTCTTTCTATCCCTCTCTCTCCCCTCCCTCTCTCACTCTCTCGCTCTCTCTTCTCTCTATCGTTCCGTTCCTGCTCCCAGCTGTTCCTATTCCCTAATCAATCATTTAGTCTTCCCACACCTGTTCCCGATCCTTTCCCCTGATTAGAGTCCCTATTTCTTCCTTTGTGTTCCGTTCCTGTCCTGTCGGTTCCTTGTCTAGAATTCACCGTGCTGTGTTTGTGTATCGCCCTGTCGTGTCGTGTTTTCCTCAGATGCTGCGTGGTGAGCAGGTGTCTGAGTCTGTCTGGTTCAAGTGCCTTCCCGAGGCAACCTGCTGTTCACCTGCTGTTCAAGATCGAGTCTCCAGTTTGTCCTCGTCATTTCGAGTGAAAGTTGTGTTTTTTGTTTGTATTTACTTTACTGGATTAAAGACTCTGTTTTCGCCAAGTCGCTTTTGGGTCCTCTTTCACCTGCATGACAAGTTAACCGAGATGTTTCTCACCATAGAGCTGCCTATGATGACAGCTGGCGATGTTAATGGGCCGGTCTCTCAGGCAGCCTCACGGTATAATGGTGGGAGCTCCGAGGATCTGAAACCGATGCAGAATCCACCGGAGAGGGAGACCGATCAACGGAGGAAGACTCAGGTACCTCCGGATCTGATCTTGAATGGGAAGCCCCCAAGGAAGAAGGCGCTGGAACCTCTGGATCCTGGTTGGCAAAGCTGTTTCCAGTCTGTGTCCGGTCCGGGCTCAACATCTCCAAGGAGACACCCGTTGCCAGAAGACGCTTTCTTCAACCTCCACGGCGAGTGGCGTATCTCCATGGCTGGTTGGTTGGGTTGAGAAACAGCTCCGTTCTCCAGGGTAGAGGGAGACCCCTTCGGGGATGGAACCCTGCTGAGCACCGGCCTGTCGGCTGTGGAGAGCCGACACGGCCGCAACACTTACACCAGACCAGAGAGGCGTCTGGCTGCTGGGGTGGAAGGAAAATAAAAAGTAGGCGGGTGTGGATTCCCCAGTAGCTTGTGTAGGTTTGCTGCTTGCTTGCTAAGAGTAGCCACTTCACTCATGTAGTCCTCCGCAAGCTTGCAGTTGCTGCATTGAAAGTCAGCGCGGTCCATAGACAGCTCCTGCAGCGCTGGAAACGTTCAATAGCGACCTGCATTTGAGACCGCCAAGCCAGCTGGGCTTCCGTGTGTCTCCCCCTCTGCAGAATCTGGAGGGTATACATATCTCCCTGGCATATTACATCATTTATGCAGCAGCATACAAGACATTTTTGGACTCACCTTGTTGTGCTGTGCTCACTTGAACAGGAAGGTGGAAGGGCGGTCCTTCTTGTGGACAAAAAGAAGGTTGAATCATGGCGTCGGTGATCTTCAGAATGGAGCTCTAGAAAGAGGCCCGTTCCCGACTTGGAATGCTGAGTTGGATGACTGTTAAAAACATACATTCCAAGTCAGAGGTACATTTTTCTGAGTTCCCAGTTGTCTTGAACTCACTGAAGTTCTCGAGTTTCCAGTTGTTGTGAACGTGGCAGAAGTCATGCTGGATTGAATGTTGAATGTTTATCCTTTTAAGCATGAAAAAGAGACCCTTAAACCCAGACTTGGACCACACACCTACTCCACTGAATAGCAAGTGAGTGAATGCTCTGCAATGTTTGCAGTTCCACTGAATTACTTCCAAACCACTCATTGTTGAATTTGTGATTTCCAACTTGTTGTGTAATGTTCATGTCCAATGGCTGATGAGCATGATACATTTTATCTGTAATTTCTCTTCATAGGACAATGATTGAAAAGGATATGCCAGTAGATATTTGACTTAATTCATAATGATGTCTGTTAGCTCGCTAGCTAAAATTTTGAAAGTATAATGTTGAGTCCAATCAAAGCTACTGTAGATATAACGTGATTTAACGTAATTTTATCTGTGGCATTGGAACACAGAAGTGATGGTTGCCGATAGTGGGCCTCTGTACACCTATGTAGATATTCCACTAAAAAAATCTGCCTTTCCAGCTACAATAGTAATTTACAACATTAGCAATGTCGACACTGTATTTCTGATCAATTTGATGTTATTTTAATGGACAAAAACCTATGAATTATCAACTTATGTACGGTAGTGTATATATTCCCTGCACTTTCTCATATCTCCTAGATATAGGACAGCCACTTCAAAAATGTATCATAAGGAATGTCTTTTTTTGGCCATTTATGAATGTATTATTCAATACCTTTCTATGAGCTACAGTAAAAGCTAAATTCTATATTTTAACATCTTTTTTACATCTTATTTTTTGTTATACCTAAAGCGGTCTCGACATTTTAAATTAAATAGCTAAATTATCCATGGTATGACTATCCTTAAAAAAAAAATTGTTACCTTAGTTGAACCCACCCCCAACAGCTCAGACTTTTAGGAGGTTAAGACATTTCGGCATCACAGACTGGGACAAGGAGAGGTTGAAAATGAACACGAATGCCATCTGATCTGCGCATGCTCTGTGAACATTCCCTAGAATACTGTCTGTCCTTGCCAGTGTTGACCTGATTAAAGACCTTACTCACTTCGACCTTGGTGAGTGACATCACCCAGTCTTCTGGTTAGGCACAGTACAGTGGTGATTTTGTCGAAGCGTGCATAAAACGCATTGGGTTAGTCTGGAAGAGAGGCATCGTTGGGCAGATCACTGCTGGGTCTTCCTTTGTCATCCGTAATGGACTGTAGCCCTGCCACACACGATGCTATATTGTCCCTTTGCTCATTTGATGACTGTGCGAGGTTATAGCAGGACTTCAGGGTTGCCGGTTTTTCTCTCGATCAAAAAGGGGCTTAGGGGGCCTCCCGAGTGGCACAGCGGTCCAAGGCACTGCATCACAGTGCTTAGAGGTGTCACTACAGATCTGGGTTCGATCCCGGGCTGTGTCGCATCAGGCTGCGCCCGGGAGACCCATGAGGCAGCGCACAATTGGCTCAGTGTCATCTGGGTTAGGGGAGGGTTTGGCCGGCAGGGATGTCCTTGTCCCTTCACGCACTAGCGATTCCTTGTTGCAGCCAGGCGCATGCACACTGATTTCAGTCACCAGCTATACAATTTCCTGCAATTAAAAAATTCATCCATTGGAGTTTCATAATTTATTTTGCAATTACAGCTACTTTCCTTCAGATCTACACATTTTGCCATGCAGCTGAGAGAAAATGTTACAGATTCAAAGCACATTTCCTGTGATTCTACATATTCTGCCAGGGAGCTGAAAGAACATTTTGCAGTTATAAAGCTAGTTTGCATTTTGCCATGGTTAATGCTGTGTTCAAAGGAGCGAGTCATGGGTACTTCATGTTTGAGCTTCTGCAAGTAAACAGGAAGCAGTATGGAGTCATGATCATATTTGCCAAATGGCAGGCGAGTGAGGACTTTGTATGCTAGCTTGTGGGTAGAGTAACAATGGTCTGGAACTTTATTGCCCCTAGTGGCGAAGTAGACGAAGTAGACGTGTGCTGCCATGGCTGCTCCTATCCAGAAAGAGGGCCATCGGGTGTGATTAGAACCAATGGCTATTGGTGGGGTGTTCTCTGCCAAGATAAACAAACTACAAAGGGCTCTGCAGTGGAAGTGGTGCAGCGAAGGAACCTTAAGATGCTGAGTGTGAGGATGGCTTCTAGGGTTCGGGAAGAGCAGAGTCTGGTCCTGAGGGTGGCGATGCTGATGGAGAGGATATTGAAAGTGTTGAAGAACCGGGTGAGTGCGCTGGAAGGTGGTTACCTGCATATTCTGCATGAATTCGAGGCCGCTGAGGTATGTCCTGATGGTGGTGTAGTAGAAGTGGAGGTGCTGGTGGCCGTAGGTGATGTAACTTTGTGACAATAGGAAGGTTGCAGTTAAGGACAAGGACCCTAAAAAAGGGAAGGCCCGGTCAACAGCAACGGAGGGTGCAGGGTCGGGGCTCGACGTGGGTCATGTCTGTGGGGTGGAGATGGGAGCTGAGTACCGGCTGCAGGAGAGACGATGAGTGAAGGCAGTGGGCCCAGTTCGGGCTCAGCATGGATGCAGCGAGGTAGGTGGGTGTGAGGTTGAAGCGGGAGCTAGGGCGGCCGAGTGAGAGAAGGTGCACGCAGGAGCCTCAGTCCTGTCTCAGCGTCGGTGGGCTCATTTGCCGAAGGCCGTGGGAGGAGGCTCTGTCCAATCTCTGTGTGGAGAAGCCATACAATGGCTGTGGGGATGACGTGGGAACAGTGATGTAGTCAAGTCACTAAACCTCGAGTCGAATCCCAAGTCCCTGCTGTTTGAGTCCCAGTCCGATTCCTGTAAACTCTTGTCCAAGTCGAGTCCCCTGGTAGTGCTAAAGCTGTGGTTTATTCATTTAAAGCTACATTTGGTCATGTGTTGCACATTATGAAGGCTAGCTAGGTAAAACAGTAGCTACTGCTGAGCAATTAACCAAACATTGGTTAAATTATTTGAATTGCATGTCGTTTTTTTATCTCCTGTGAGCGCAATGAGAATTGTGCGATGTAATAGGGAGTTGTAGTTTCCAACAGGCCATTATTCTACATACTGTAGTTTAGCACAGAAAATTAGGTTATTAAACTACAATGACCATAATCCATTGTGAGTTTACTTGTCCGGTCTGAGAGAAGTGACAGAAGAACACATTATTGAGAGCAGCTGCTTCGTGAGGTATCTCTATCTGAAAATACATGATCTGAGAATGTTAGTTGGTATTCAGCAGTCATAAAAGTTTGCCTCATTTCTTTTGAAGAACTACTGATTTTGTTAGGCATCATAGGCAGCAGCTCTTTAGAGATGAAGATGACTTGGAATGAAATAAAGTAATGAAATAGGCCAAAAACTAAAATGATATACACAACTGACATTTTTTATTAAAGTAAAGTAATGTGAATAAATGGTTAATAAAAAAAAATCACCTTTATCATTTACAACTGTGACCTGGTCAAGATAAAGCAAAGCAGTTCGACACATACAACAACACAGTGTTCCACATGGAGTAAGACAAACATACAGTCAATAATACACTAGAAACAAGTCTATATACGATGTGAGCAAATGAGGTGAGATAAGGGAGGTAAAGGCAAAAAAAGGCAATGGTGGCTGTGCTGCCATCCTGTTAGAAGGTAACAGATTATTTTATTACAATGGTTAAATTGGATTTTCATTGTGTTCAATGGTGGGTTGGAGCGAGTGGTCGCATCGGCACTTCGCTCCCGCAGGTAGTATAACTTTTTCATTACATTTCATTATATCATTATAGCACAACGGTTTGATTTGTCTAATCTTAGCAATTTCTTCTTAGCTAGCTACATAGCCGTCTTTGTATCAAAGATAATTGCGTAATTATCGTATTTCGCTGGAGAAACTATTACACTCAACTGAACGACTTGATTAGTGTAGTGTTAGCTAGCTACATAGCTGTCTTTGCTGTCTTCGTATCCAAGATAATTGTGTAGTTCAGAGTGTGTAGTCTTAGAGTGATTATCTTAATTTACCGAGGTTAGCTATCCAGCTATTTGTCGTCCTTAACGTATGAGACTCTGCTAGCTAGCCAACAGCTAGCCAACAGCTAGCCGACAGCTAGCCAACAGCTAGCCAACAGCTAGCCAACGTCTACTGAATAGACTCACAACCCGGTCGCATTCACAGGTAGTATCACATTTTCATTTCATTTCATTACAGTACAACGGTTTGATTTGTTTGATCGTAGCTAGCTACATAGCTAGCTACATAGCCATGTTTGTATCAAAGATAATTGTGTAGTCTAGAGCGATTTTCTAGGTTAAAATTGTTAAGAACTCTTTTTATTTTTTAAAATATTTTTTTATATATATTGACTCCTGTGTGTGTTCTCTGGTGTACTGTCAGACAGCTAGATGTAGTAAAACTCCTCCCACATTGATCACAGCTATAAGGTTTCTCTCCTGTGTGTGTTCTCTGGTGTATTTTAAGTGTTGATGAAGATTTGCAACCTTTCCCACAGTCAGAGCAGCAATGAGATTTCTATTGTCGTCTAGCTATTGTCGTTCTTTTAACGCAACGTAACGTAAACAACACTGCTAGCTAGCCAGCTAGCCCCCGAATAGCAGCACTGCAGAAACTATTACACTCAACGGAACGACTTGATTAGTGTAGTGTCAACAACGCACCCACTGCCAGCTAGCCTACTTCAGCAGTACTGTATCATTTTAATCATTTTAGTCAATAAGATTCTTGCTACGTAAGCTTAACTTTCTGAACATTCGAGACGTGTAGTCCACTTGTCATTCCAATCTCCTTTGCATTAGCGTAGCCTCTTCTGTAGCCTGTCAACTATGTGTCTGTCTATCCCTGTTCTCTCCTCTCTGCACAGACCATACAAACGCTCCACACCGCGTGGCCGCGGCCACCCTAATCTGGTGGTCCCAGCACGCACGACCCACGTGGAGTTCCAGGTCTCCGGTAGCCTCTGGAACTGCCGATCTGCGGTCAACAAGGCAGAGTTCATCTCAGCCTATGCCTCTCTCCAGTCCCTCGACTTCTTGGCACTGACGGAAACATGGATCACCACAGACAACACTGCTACTCCTACTGCTCTCTCTTCGTCCGCCCACGTGTTCTCGCACACCCCGAGAGCTTCTGGTCAGCGGGGTGGTGGCACCGGGATCCTCATCTCTCCCAAGTGGTCATTCTCTCTTTCTCCCCTTACCCATCTGTCTATCGCCTCCTTTGAATTCCATGCTGTCACAGTTACCAGCCCTTTCAAGCTTAACATCCTTATCATTTATCGCCCTCCAGGTTCCCTCGGAGAGTTCATCAATGAGCTTGATGCCTTGATAAGCTCCTTTCCTGAGGACGGCTCACCTCTCACAGTTCTGGGCGACTTTAACCTCCCCACGTCTACCTTTGACTCATTCCTCTCTGCCTCCTTCTTTCCACTCCTCTCCTCTTTTGACCTCACCCTCTCACCTTCCCCCTACTCACAAGGCAGGCAATACGCTCGACCTCATCTTTACTAGATGCTGTTCTTCCACTAACCTCATTGCAACTCCCCTCCATGTCTCCGACCACTACCTTGTATCCTTTTCCCTCTCGCTCTCATCCAACACCTCCCACACTGCCCCTACTCGGATGGTATCGCGCCGTCCCAACCTTCGCTCTCTCTCCCCCGCTACTCTCTCCTCTTCCATCTTATCATCTCTTCCCTCTGCTCAAACCTTCTCCAACCTATCTCCTGACTCTGCCTCCTCAACCCTCCTCTCCTCCCTCTCTGCATCCTTTGACTCTCTATGTCCCCTATCCTCCAGGCCGGCTCGGTCCTCCCCTCCCGCTCCGTGGCTCGATGACTCATTGCGAGCTCACAGAACAGGGCTCCGGGCAGCCGAGCGGAAATGGAGGAAAACTCGCCTCCCTGCGGACCTGGCATCCTTTCACTCCCTCCTCTCTACATTTTCCTCCTCTGTCTCTGCTGCTAAAGCCACTTTCTACCACTCTAAATTCCAAGCATCTGCCTCTAACCCTAGGAAGCTCTTTGCCACCTTCTCCTCCCTCCTGAATCCTCCTCCCCCCTCCTCCCTCTCTGCAGATGACTTCGTCAACCATTTTGAAAAGAAGGTCGACGACATCCGATCCTCGTTTGCTAAGTCAAACGACACTGCTGGTTCTGCTCACACTGCCCTACCCTGTGCTCTGACCTCTTTCTCCCCTCTCTCTCCAGATGAAATCTCGCGTCTTGTGACGGCCGGCCGCCCAACAACCTGCCCGCTTGACCCTATCCCCTCCTCTCTTCTCCAGACCATTTCCGGAGACCTTCTCCCTTACCTCACCTCGCTCATCAACTCATCCCTGACCGCTGGCTACGTCCCTTCCATCTTCAAGAGAGCGAGAGTTGCACCCCTTCTGAAAAAAACTACACTGGATCCCTCCGATGTCAACAATTACAGACCAGTATCCCTTCTTTCTTTTCTCTCCAAAACTCTTGAACGTGCCGTCCTTGGCCAGCTCTCCCGCTATCTCTCTCTGAATGACCTTCTTGATCCAAATCAGTCAGGTTTCAAGACTAGTCATTCAACTGAGACTGCTCTCCTCTGTATCACGGAGGCGCTCCGCACTGCTAAAGCTAACTCTCTCTCCTCTGCTCTCATCCTTCTAGATCTATCGGCTGCCTTCGATACTGTGAACCATCAGATCCTCCTCTCCACCCTCTCCGAGTTGGGCATCTCCGGCGCGGCCCACGCTTGGATTGCGTCCTACCTGACAGGTCGCTCCTACCAGGTGGCGTGGCGAGAATCTGTCTCCTCACCACGCGCTCTCACCACTGGTGTCCCCCAGGGCTCTGTTCTAGGCCCTCTCCTATTCTCGCTATACACCAAGTCACTTGGCTCTGTCATAACCTCACATGGACTCTCCTATCATTGCTATGCAGACGACACACAATTAATCTTCTCCTTTCCCCCTTCTGATGACCAGGTGGCGAATCGCATCTCTGCATGTCTGGCAGACATATCAGTGTGGATGACGGATCACCACCTCAAGCTGAACCTCGGCAAGACGGAGCTGCTCTTCCTCCCGGGGAAGGACTGCCCGTTCCATGATCTCGCCATCACGGTTGACAACTCCATTGTGTCCTCCTCCCAGAGCGCTAAGAACCTTGGCATGATCCTGGACAACACCCTGTCGTTCTCAACCAACATCAAGGCGGTGGCCCGTTCCTGTAGGTTCATGCTCTACAACATCCGCAGAGTATGACCCTGCCTCACACAGGAAGCGGCGCAGGTCCTAATCCAGGCACTTGTCATCTCCCGTCTGGATTACTGCAACTCGCTGTTGGCTGGGCTCCCTGCCTGTGCCATTAAACCCCTTCAACTCATCCAGAACGCCGCAGCCCGTCTGGTGTTCAACCTTCCCAAGTTCTCTCACGTCACCCCGCTCCTCCGTTCTCTCCACTGGCTTCCAGTTGAAGCTCGCATCCGCTACAATACCATGGTGCTTGCCTACGGAGCTGTGAAGGGAACGGCACCTCAGTACCTCCAGGCTCTGATCAGGCCCTACACCCAAACAAGGGCACTGCGTTCATCCACCTCTGGCCTGCTCGCCTCCCTACCACTGAGGAAGTACAGCTCCCGCTCTGCCCAGTCAAAACTGTTCGCTGCTCTGGCCCCCCCAATGGTGGAACAAACTTCCTCACGACACCAGGACAGCGGAGTCAATCACCACCTTCTGGAGACACCTGAAACCCCACCTCTTTAAGGAATACCTAGGATAGGATAAGTAATCCCTCTCACCCCCCCCCCCTTTAAGATTTAGATGCACTATTGTAAAGTGACTGTTCCACTCGATGTCATAAGGTGAATGCACCAATTTGTAAGTCGCTCTGGATAAGAGCGTCTGCTAAATGACTTAAATGTATGTAAATGTAAATGTAAATGAGTTCTTTATTCCTGTCTGCGCGATGTACTGAGAACCCAGTTGGCTGTATGGACGGGGACAATATATCCCGAGAGAGCCGTGTTTCCAGGAAAGAGTATTTTACAATCCCTGAAGTCTCTCTGGAAGGAGATCCTTGTCTACTTTATTATCTAGACTGAACATTAGCGAGTAAAATACTCTGAAGTGGTGGATGGAGTGCACGCCTCCTGAGTCAGACTAGAAGTCCACTCAAAAACCTCTTCTTCACAGGCAGTGTTTTGGAACAGCCTCTGGAATAAAATAAATTAGGGGGGTACGGACAAAGGATCTAATTCGGGGAAAGTCGTATTCCTGCAATGCTGGTGAGTTACAGACGCTCTGATATCCAAAAGTTATTTCCTGCTGTATGTATTAACACAAGAACAATTCTGGGCTAATAATGTAAGAAATAACAGACAAAAAAATGGAGGAGCAGAGCTGCCATATCTGTCAACGCCATCTTACACCATCTTTAGCATCATCTTGTTCGTGGGTTGCTTTCATGATTGTGGTTTTATTTCCCAGTTTGGTGCATCTTTCAAAGGATTACCATGTTGATCGAATGAGTGTTAAGACTTGCACAAAGGGCTAAAGTTGGTTCTGAAAGGTTAAGGCAAACAAATTGTACAGGGTGTGGATGCCAGAATGGCTCATCTGGAGGAGCCAGGGACTGCCAGAAGGCAGCATCGGCGAGAGAGGAGGAAGGGCCCTGGTTGAGCAGAGGCAGCCGGAGGTGAGGCCGGGCCGGTGAGGGAGGAAGAGGAGATAGTGTCTGAGAAGGCAAGAGGAGTGACAAAGTGATGTTTTGTTTTGTCATTCATTTCTCCTAGAGGAAGGGGAGAGAGGAAGAGTTTGCAGTAAATGGGGCAAAGCCCAGGAGCTCCACGTCGGGGGAACCCAAAGACGGAACCATGACAATGAACCCTGGCGGTGAGACATCATGACGGGTAGGTCAGGTAGGTGAGGCGGGCTTGTGGCTAATGAAAATTTGATGCAGTTGAACAAAATGGCATGATCACGGCTCTATGATCAAATATGGAGTTCCTTGCTAGTAGAGAACGTTCCAATATGGGACTTTCAACTCCAGGGCCGAATGTCGGTGCCCATGTATGGAATTCCTGCTCTGGGCTAAGGTCTAATTTGAAAGTCTGTGCCCATATACAGCCCATAAGGCTGTATTTCAATACAGAAGTCATGTTCCTTTTGTGGATTAGATGTGTTGTCTGAAGCTTAAAGCTCTCTACCCAAAATTGCGTGATAAACTACACTTAAATAACTGAAAATGAAAGACGCACTTCACTGTATTCTTTGTGTGAGAATGGTTTGAGATATTGAAGAGGGAACTGGTGTTGATTACAAATCCATAGCCACAATAGATGCAGTGTTCTGTCCTTACTCATTAGGGAAGCTTACACTGAACAGAGATAACTGGGAGAAACACACACCGTAACAGATGCCTAGAAGACGAAGGGGGAAGACGAACACTAACTAGACGACTTCATTATGTCTGTCAAATCAACACAGCGACTGGAGAGAGAGAAGTAGGTGCAGGAGGATAGAGAGAGACAATTAGACCGAATATGGGAGATAAAGATAATTATGTTCATCTGAAACCTCGGATAAAGTATATGACAGGCAGAGAAGTTATATTTCCTCTGTACAGCTTTCGGGTCGGTATGAATGTGTTTAAATATTTGAGCTTCACAGGTTTTCTGCTTGAGCTCTGGTTTGTCTGTGAATGAATGAAATAGATTTTTCCAAGGATCAAGCAACTGCAGCAGGCGTTTTGTTCATGTAGATGTTGAGGGATCAGAATGGTTTATGGCGGGGATATCCTCTTCTCCCATTGCTCCAATGCAATATCCAGCCCTGTCAATGAGAAGTCTCTTATAAAGGGAAGGTATCACAGACTACTACATTTACCTTTAATGAATAGTATTAATGGCATTGTTTAAGAGCATTCCTATGTTTTTTTATTGAACCTTTATTTAACTAGGCAAGTCAGTTAAAGAACACATTCTTATTTTCAATGACTGGCCTAGGAACAGTGTTCAGGGTCAGAATGACAGATGTGTACCTTGTTAGCTCAGGGATTTGAACGCGCAACCTTTTGGTTACAAGTCCAACACTCTAACCATTAGGCTACGCTGCCGCCCAGGTGTGTAGTATTTTCCAAGGCAATGAGAAGGGAGATATTGTATCAAATTATATTTGAAAGGGAATGGAAACATCCTTGACAGAGTTTATAGCTCCTTTATAGCCACGTGAAAACAAGTCCAGCTGGGAAGGGCCTGTAGGAAACAGAGGTGTATAACACACACACACACACACACACACACACACACACACACACACACACACACACACACACACACACACACACACACACACACACACACACACACACACACACACACACACACACACACACACACACACACACACACACACACACACACTAGTAAATTAAGGATAGCTCAGTGCTGTGCTAGCTGAGCTGCGGTGGTAAATCTGTACAGCCCAAAGCAAATACAGAGAACACACAGAATAAGTATGGACCCAGAGGAGATGTCTGGATGCGAGACAGTACTAAGGAGTCCGGAGCAGGGAAGGAACACTCTGTGTTCTCCCATGTGGCAGCCTAAAGTCAAGACAACCCACTTGAAAAAGTCAACCAGATCAGCATTCGATTTTGTCTGGTGTTCCAGTTGTCAACAAACTTTTAATTATCTCTTGAAATAATCTACATGTTGATCTCTGAGATGAATTCAACGAGTCCAAGGATTGTCTGCGTCGATGGCACACGAACACACAGAATGAGACGGAGCTGATCGTTAATGAACTAACTATGTATACACCAATGGCAAGAACAACTATGTTGGCAATAAAGTGATTCAAGCAACAAGATAATGTGTTGTGTTTTCTCTTAAATCTGGAATCCTTACTTGGTGAAACGGCCACATCTGTTTGTGATATTGCAACAACGAAGAAGTTACTGCAAAACAGCGAACAACTTTTTTTCCTCTCAGACATCATCGCACACGTGATAGAACAGCGGAATACGTACTGCGGCTCTTCTCTTTCTCCTTAGTTTCAGCAACAAAACAAAAACGATAACAAAAGTGCTGGGAGCGAACAGTGGAGCAGTTTCCTCTAAGGCCGATACAATCTTTAAGGTATATAGCCTTAGATGTACACTACATGACCAAAAGTCTGTGGATGCCTGCTCGTCAAACATCTCATTCCAAAATTGTGGGCATTAATATGGAGTTGGTCCCTCCTTTGCTGCTATTACAGCATCCACTCTTCTGGTAAGTGCCCAACAACTGTAGATGTTGGAACATTGCTGTGGGGACTTCCATTCAGCCACAATAGCATTAGTGAGGTCGGGCACACAATAGCATTAGTGAGGTCGATTAGGCCTGGCTCGCAGTCGGCATTATAATTCATCCCAAAGGTGTTTGATGGAGTTGAGGTCAGAGCTCTGTGCAAGCCAGTCAAGTTCTTCCACACTGATCACCACAAACCATTTTTGTATGGACCTCGCTTTGTGCACAGGGGCATTGTCATGCTGAAACAAGAAAGGGCCTTCCCAAAACTGTTGCCACAAAGTTGGAAGCACAGAATCATCCAGAATGTCATTGTATGCTGTAGCGTTAATATTTCTCTTCACTGGAACTAAGGGGCCCAAAACATGAAAAAACACAGACCATTATTCCTCCTCCATCAAACTTTACAGTTGGCACAATGCATTGGGGCAGGTAGCGTTTTCTTGGTATCCGCCAAACCCAGATTTGTCTGTCGGACTGCCAGATGGTGAAGCGTGATTCATCAATCTAGAGAACACGTTTCATAGTACCTCCACTCCAGAGTCCTATGGCGGTGAGCTTTACACCTCTCCAGGCAACGCTTGGCAGAAATCTGACCAACTGACTTGTTCGAAAGGTGGCATCCTATGATGGTGTCATGTTGAACGTCGCTGAGCTGTTCAGTAAGGCCATTCTACTGCAAATGTTTGTCTATGGAGATTGCATGGCTGTGTGCTCGATTTCATAGACTTGTCAGCCACGTGCGTGGCTGAAATGGCTGAACCCACTCATTTGAAGGGGTGTCCACATACTTGTGTGTGTATATATAGTGTAGATAGTAACCTATGGCCTGTGCTTCTGAAGTAATGCAGATACGGTGGACTATTATAAAGGTTGCACGGAGGAGTCCAGAAAGAAAATACCCCTGGAACATTTTGCCGGTCTTGTTTCACAAAGGAATGTAAATAAGCGCGTCTGTGTGCGCTTGCCTGCATGCCCAAATACAGGTAGGCGTGCACGTTTGTGTGTAAACGCTCTGTATCTGTGTGGATCTTACAAGAGACGGAGAGATCTATGGATGTGGCCACTAAACAAATTATAGAATTTCATAGATCCATCTTCTCTTTTGTTCTTTATCAAGGCATTTTCTCTCATCTGTCCCCAGCTCCCGTCTATGGTGCTTAGTGGGAGGCAGCAGTCGCCTCACAAACCCCTGGACTTTACATAGCAACAGGGGGTGAAAAAACAGTCCCTAATTGGCCACTTGTCCTGTACCAATGAGATGTATTTTATTTTCTTCATGGTGAGAGTTATTTCTTTATTTTTCCACTGAGTGAGACAAGAGTTAGACGAGAAAGAGGTATGAATAATCAGATTTTGGGGAGGTGGAAGGATACAGCAAAGGGATACAGTTAGATGAAGAGGGAGACACACAGACAAGGGGGAGAGGTACAGAGAGAAGGTGGCGTGAAACAGAGGAGAGGACATGAGTCAGAGAGAGAGGGGCAGAGAGAAGGTGGCGTGAAACAGAGGGGAGGACATGAGTCAGAGAGAGAGGGGCAGAGAGAAGGTGGCGTGAAACAGAGGAGAGGACATGAGTCAGAGAGGTACAGAGAGAAGGTGGCGTGAAACAGAGGAGAGGACATGAGTCAGAGAGGTACAGAGAGAAGGTGGCGTGAAACAGAGGAGAGGACATGAGTCAGAGAGAGAGGTACAGAGAGAAGGTGGCGTGAAACAAAGGGGAGGACATGATTCAGAGAGAGAGGGACAGAGAGAAGGTGGCGTGAAACAGAGGAGAGGACATGAGTCAGACAGAGAGAAGGTGGCGTGAAACAAAGGAGACATGAGTCAGAGAGAGAGGGGCAGAGAGAAGGTGGCGTGAAACAGAGGAGAGGACATGAGTCAGAGAGAGAGGGGCAGAGAGAAGGTGGCGTGAAACAGAGGGGAGGACATGAGTCAGAGAGAGACAGAGAGAAGGTGGCGTGAAACAGAGGGGAGGACATGAGTCAGAGAGAGAGAAGGTGGCGTGAAACAGAGGAGAGGACATGAGTCAGAGAGAGAGGGGCAGAGAGAAGGTGGCGTGAAACAGAGGGGAGGGCACATGAGTCAGAGAGAGAGGTACAGAGAGAAGGTGGCGTGAAACAGAGGAGAGGACATGAGTCAGAGAGGTACAGAGAGAAGGTGGCAGAGAGAGGACATGGTCAGAGAGAGGGGCAGAGAGAATGAAAACAGAGGAGAGGACATGAGTCAGAGACAGAGAGAAGGGCAGAGGAGAGGACATGAGTCAGAGAGAGAGGGGCAGAGAGAAGGTGGCGTGAAACAGAGGAGAGGACATGAGTCAGAGAGAGAGGGGCAGAGAGAAGGTGGCGTGAAACAGAGGGGAGGACATGAGTCAGAGAGAGAGGTACAGAGAGAAGGTGGCGTGAAACAGAGGAGAGGACATGAGTCAGAGAGAGGGGGCAGAGAGAAGGTGGCGTGAAACAGAGGAGAGGACATGAGTCAGAGAGGTACAGAGAGAAGGTGGCGTGAGAGACATGAGTCAGAGAGAGAGGGGCAGAGAGAAGGTGGCGTGAAACAGAGGAGAGGACATGAGTCAGAGAGGTACAGAGAGAAGGTGGCGTGAGAGAGAGGACAGGTGGCGTGAAACAGAGGAGAGGACATGAGTCAGAGAGAGAGGCGTGAAACAGAGAGAATGAGTGAGAGAGAGGTACAGAGAGAAGGTGGAGTGAAACAGAGGAGAGGACAGTGAAACAGAGGAGAGGACATGAGTCAGAGAGGGAGGACACAGAGAGAAGAGAGAAGGTGGCGTGAAACAGAGTGAAACAGAGGAGAGAGACATGAGTCAGAGAGTCAGAGAGAGAGGGCAGAGAGAAGGTGGCGTGAAACAGAGGGAGAGACAGAGTGAGAGAGGACAGAGAGACAGAGGGAGGACATGAGTCAGAGAGAGAGGGGCAGAGAGAAGGTGGCGTGAAACAGAGGAGAGTCAGAGAGAGGGGCAGAGAGAAGGTGGCGTGAAACAGAGGGGAGGACATGAGTCAGAGAGAGGGGAGAGACATGAAGGTGGTGTGAAACAGAGGGGAGGACATGAGTCAGAGAGAGAGGTACAGAGAGAAGGTGGTGTGAAACAGAGGGGAGGACATGAGTCATGAGTCAGAGAGAGGGCAGAGAGAAGGTGGCGTGAAACAGAGGGGAGGACATGAGTCAGAGAGAGGACAGAGAGAAGGTGAGTGAAACAGAGAGGAGGACATGAGTCAGAGCAGAGAGAAGGTGGCGTGAAACAGAGGAGAGGACATGAGTCAGAGAGAGAGGGGCAGAGAGAAGGTGGCGTGAAACAGAGGAGAGGACAGAGGAGAGGACATGAGTCAGAGAGAGAGGGCAGAGAGAAGGTGGCGTGAAACAGAGGAGAGGACATGAGTCAGAGAGAGAGGGGCAGAGGAGAGGTCAGGCAGAGAGAAGGTGGCGTGAAACAGAGGGGAGGACATGAGTCAGAGAGAGAGGGGCAGAGAGAAGGTGGCGTGAAACAGAGGGGAGGACATGACATGAGTCAGAGAGAGAGGGGTGGCGTGAAACAGAGGGGAGGACAGAGAGAAGGTGGCGGCGTGAAACAGAGGAGAGGACATGACATGAGTCAGAGAGGGGAGGGGCAGAGAGAAGGTGGCGTGAAACAGAGGAGAGGACATGAGTCAGAGAGGTACAGAGAGAAGGTGGCGTGAAACAGAGGAGAGGACATGAGTCAGAGAGAGAGGGGCAGAGAGAATGTGGAGTGAAACAGAGGAGAGGACATGAGTCAGAGGTACAGAGAGAAGGTAGCGTGAAACAGAGGAGAGGACATGAGTCAGAGAGAGAGGGGCAGAGAGAAGGTGGCGTGAAACAGAGGAGAGGACATGAGTCAGAGAGAGAGGGCAGAGAGAAGGTGGCGTGAAACAGAGGGGAGGACATGATTCATGAGTCAGAGAGAGAGGGGCAGAGAGGTACAGAAGGTGGGAGAGGACATGTGAAACAGAGGAGGTGGCGTGAGAGGACATGAGTCAGAGAGAGAGGGGCAGAGAGAAGGTGGCGTGAAACAGAGGAGAGGACATGAGTCAGAGAGGTACATGAGTCAGAGAGAGGGGCAGGGAAGAGAGAAGGTGGTCGTGAAACAGAGGAGAGGACATGAGTCAGAGAGAGAGGGGCAGAGAGAAGGTGGCGTGAAACAGAGGGAGGACATGAGTCAGAGAGAGAGGGCACAGAGAAGAAACAGAGGGAGGACATGAGTCAGAAACAGAGGGTGGCGTGAAACAGAGGAGACATGAGTCAGAGAGAGAGGGAAGGTGGTGTGAAACAGAGGAGACATGAGTCAGAGAGAGAGGGGCAGAGAGAAGGTGGCGTGAAACAGAGGGAGGACATGAGTCAGAGAGAGAGGGAGCAGAGAGAAGGTGGAGGGGAGGACATGAGTCAGAGAAGAGAGAAGGTGGTGTGAAACAGAGGGGACATGAGGACATGAGTCAGAGAGAGAGGGGTGGCAGAGGGGAGACATGAGTCAGAGGTGGAGAAGGTGGTGTGAAACAGAGGGAGGACATGAGTCAGAGAGAGAGGTGAAACAGAGGAGAGGACATGAGTCAGAGAGAGAGGGGCAGAGAGAAGGTGGCGTGAAACAGAGGGAGGACATGAGTCAGAGAGAGAGGGGCAGAGAAAACAGAGGGGAGGACATGAGTCAGAGAGAGAGGGGCAGAGAGTCAGAGAGAGAGGGGCAGAGAGAAGGTGGCGTGAAACAGAGGGAGGACATGAGTCAGAGAGAGAGGGCAGAGAGAAGGTGGCAAACAGAGGGGACATGAGTCAGAGAGAGAGGGGCAGAGAGAAACAGAGGAGAGGACATGAGTCAGAGAGAGGGGCAGAGAGAAGGTGGCGTGAAACAGGGAGAGGACATGAGTCAGAGAGAGAGGGCAGAGAGAAGGTGGCAGAGAGAAGGTGAAACAGAGGAGAGGACATGAGTCAGAGAGGGGAGGACATGAGTCAGAGAGAGAGGTACAGAGAGAGGTGGGTGAAACAGAGAGAAGGTGGAGAAGGTGTGAAACAGAGGAGAGGACATGAGTCAGAGAGAGAGGGGTGGCAGAGAGA
This sequence comes from Oncorhynchus gorbuscha, assembly GCF_021184085.1. Taxonomy (NCBI): domain Eukaryota; kingdom Metazoa; phylum Chordata; class Actinopteri; order Salmoniformes; family Salmonidae; genus Oncorhynchus; species Oncorhynchus gorbuscha. Next base: position 35,241,597 of record NC_060180.1, on the reverse strand, counting down.
CATGGTCAGGCGTGAAACAGAGGGGAGGACATGAGTCAGAGAGACAGTGTGAAACAGAGGAGAGGACATGAGTCAGAGAGAGAGGGCAGAGAGAAGGTGGCGTGAAACAGAGGGAGGACATGAGTCAGAGAGAGAGGGCAGAGAGTGGCGTGAAACAGAGGAGAGAGGTGAAACAGAGGGGAGGACATGAGTCAGAGAGAGAGAGGGCAGAGAGAAGGTGGCGTGAGAGAGAGGGACATGAGTCAGAGAGAGAGGGGCAGAGAGAAGGTGGCGTGAAACAGAGGGAGGACATGAGTCAGAGAGAGGGCAGAGAGAAGGTGGCGTGAAACAGAGGAGGAGGACATGAGAGAAGGTGGTGTGAAACAGAGAGGACATGAGTCAGGGAGAGTACAGAGAGAAGGTGGCGTGAAACAGAGGGGAGGACATGAGTCAGAGAGAGAGGTACAGAGAGAGGTGGTGAAACAGAGAGTCAGAGAGAGGGTACAGAGAGAAGGTGGCGTGAAACAGAGGGGAGGACATGAGTCAGGAGAGGTACAGAGAGAAGGTGGCGTGAAACAGAGGGGAGGACATGAGTCAGAGAGAGAGGGGCAGAGAGAAGGTGGCGTGAAACAGAGGGGAGGACATGAGTCAGAGAGAGAGTCAGAGAGAAGGTGGCGTGAAACAGAGGGGAGGACATGAGCCAGAGAGGGAGGACATGAGTCAGAGAGAGAGGTACAGAGAGAAGGTGGCGTGAAACAGAGGAGACATGGACATGAGTCAGAGAGAGGACATGAGTCAGGGGAGGGGCAGAGATATGGAAGGAGTGAGAAAGGAGAGACATGAAGGTACAGTATACTTTGCGTGGTTGTGCAGACTGCTGGTTAAGAGGGAGGGAAATAAGGAGGTTGAGAGGTAGGTAGGGAAGGATAAAGAGGGAGGGGGGGGATGGGAACAGCAGAGCATTGGTTCTCGTCATACAACTCATTATAAATAGATACAGACTTGTTCCCTCTCTGCTTTTCCTCCAATTAAAATGGACCGTGTGCCTTTGGAGGGCATGCAGCAGTTTAGCTCTGTAACCATTACATTACCCCGTGTTCTAAACCCAGCTAAACGATGTGTGTTTGTGTGTGCACACGTGCGTGCACTACAGGGATAGGTTTAGCCTGTATGGATTGCTGTTGTGCATTAGTCATGAGAGGCCTGAGCAATGCTCTAACTTCAACCAAAACATTTTTTTTAAAACATTTTTTGTATAGTATGATTCAAATATTCAGAACATTCTCAAATGTTCTTTCCTTCCTGTATTCGGCTCCCTATTAGCTGTTTCTTTAGCAACTGAGGGGGAGAAATACACAAGATACAGTCTGTTACACTGACAACGTAGACACAGACAGTGAACATGACTGTGAACGACGATGATGAGAGCCTATAGTGAAGAGGTCAGTGACATCGTCAGCAAGACACAGGAGCTGATTGTGGATTACAGGAAACGGAGGGCTGAGCATGCCCCCATCCACATCGACGGGGCTGTAGTGGAGCGTGTCGAAATCTTCAAGTTCCTCGGTGTCCACATCACTAAAGAATTATCATGGCCTACACACACCAACACAGTCATGAAGAAGGCAGGAGGCTGAAAAGATTTGGCACGGGCCCTCAGATCGTCAAAAGGTTCTACAGCTGCACCATCGAGAGCATCCTGACTGGCTGCATCACTGCCTGGTATGGCAACTGCTCGGCATCCGCTCGGCAAGGCGCTTCAGAGGGTAGTGCGTACGGCCGAGTACATCACTGGGGCCGAGCTCCCTGCCATCCAGGACCTCTATACCAGGCAGTGTCAGAGGAAGGCCCTAAAAATTGACAAAGACCCCAGCCACAAAAGTTATAGAATCTTCGCTACTGCACAGCAAACGGTATCGATGCACCAAGTCTGGAACAAACGGGACCCTGAAAAGATTCTACCCCCTATATAGCAGCCATACGGCTGTTATATAGTTCAAACTCTCTGCGTTGACCCTTTTTGGTTCAACTCTTTTGCTGCTACTGTTCATCTATCCTGTTGCCTAGTCACTTTATCCCTACCTAGACTACATGACCAAAGATATGTGGACACCCCTTGAAATGAGTGGATTCGGCTATTTCAGTCATACCCGTTGCTGACGTGTATAAAATCAAGCATACATCTATGCAATCTCCATAGACAAACATTGGCAGTAAAATGGCCAGTACCGAAGAGCTCAGTGACTTTCAACATGCTACAGTCATTGGGATTCCACCTTTCCAACAAATCAGTTCATCAAATTTCTGCCCTGCTAGAGCTCAACTATAAATGCTGTTATTGTAAAGTGGAAACGTCTAGGAGACTTTGTGGCAACAGTTTGGGGTAGGCCCTTTCCTGTTTCAGCATGACAATGCCCCCGTGCACAAAGCGAGTGAACTTGACTGGCCAGCACAAAGCCCTGTGACCTCAACCCCATCAAACACCTTTGGGATATAATTGGAACTCTGACTACGAGCCAGGCCTTGTCGCCCAACGTCATTTCCCAAACTCACTAATGCTCTTGTAGCTGAATGGAAGCAAGTCCCCGCAGCATTGCCCGACCTCACTAATGCTCTTGTGGCTGAATGGAAGCAAGTCCCCGCAGCATTGCCCGACCTCACTAATGCTCTTGTGGCTGAATGGAAGCAAGTCCCCGCAGCATTGCCCGACCTCACTAATGCTCTTGTGGCTGAATGGAAGCAAGTCCCCTACAGTAATGTTCCAACATCTAGTGGAAAGCCTTCCCAGACGAGTGGAGGCTGTTATAATAGCAAAGGGGAGAACAACTCCATATTAATGCCCCTGATTTCGGAATTAGACGTTCGGAAGCAGGTGTCCAAATACTTTTGGTCAGTTTGTGTATATGTACATACAGTATCGACCTATATTACCACATACCCCTGCACATCAACTTAGTGTTGGTGCCCTCTGTATATACTTATTGTAATTCATTGTGTATTCATTCCTTGTGTTATTATTTTTATTTCACTTTTTTACATTTACATTACATTACATTACATTTTTCTCTCTCTGTATTGTAGAGAAGAGCCTGTAACCAAACATTTCACTGTTAGTCTACACCTTTAGTTTACAAAACATGTAACAAATAAGATTTTATTTTGACTTACCTCTAGTGAAACACAAAGCCATTATTAGTGACCTGCAAAAAAGTACAGCAATGCCCTACTGTTTACGTGACCAGTCTCATACTAGGTAAGACCACTGTTGGTTTCACAACTGAAAGCCCCCCTGGTTGGTTCAGGAGCCCTCCTCTGTTTATCGGGGACCCCTCTGTGTATAGGTCCCCTCTGTTTATCGGGGACCCCTCTGTGTATAGGCCTCCTGTTTATCGGGGACCCCTCTGTGTATAGGACCCTCTGTTTATCGGGGACCCCTCTGTGTATAGGCCCCCTCTGTTTATCGGGGACCCCTCTGTGTATAGGCCCCCTCTGTTTATCGGGGACCCCTCTGTTTATCGGGGACCCCTCTGTGTATAGGCCCCCTCTGTTTATCGGGGACCCCTCTGTGTATAGGCCCCCTCTGTTTATCAGGGACCCCTCTGTGTATAGGCCCCCTCTGTTTATCGGGGACCCCTCTGTTTATCGGGGACCCCTCTGTGTATAGGCCCCCTCTGTTTATCAGGGACCCCTCTGTGTATAGGCCCCCTCTGTTTATCGGGGACCCCTCTGTTTATCGGGGACCCCTCTGTGTATAAGTCCCCTCTGTTTATCAGGGACCCCTCTGTGTATAAGTCCCCTCTGTTTATCGGGGACCCCTCTGTGTATAGGCCCCCTCTGTTTATCGGGGACCCCTCTGTGTATAGGCCCCCTCTGTTTATCGGGGACCCCTCTGTGTATAGGCCCCCTCTGTTTATTGGGGACCCCTCTGTGTATAGGCCCCCTCTGTTTATTGGGGACCCCTCTGTGTATAGGCAGAGCACTGCTGACGTGGGCTAATTGAGTGACTGTCAGAGACTGACATAACAAGTGGAAAACTGCTGATGCACGACCCATTTTCAAAATTGCACCTTGTGTATTACGCTTTTCTAACTCTCAACAGTCTGTCATGCAGGTGAAAGAGGACCCAAAAGCGACTTAACAGAAACAGAGTTTATTCAAGTCCAAACAGGGAATAACAGAAATCCTCTAGTCTGTAGAGGGGAATAACAGGAGAAGCGGCCACAGACTGCAGGTCGCTTCGGGTGGCGCAGGCCGTAGTTGACAGAGACACCTGCTCACACCATCTGATGAAGGCAAAAAACACGACAGGACAGGGCGATACACAATCATAGCAAAAACACGACAGGACAGGGCCGCAATCACAGCATGGTGAATACTAAACAAGGAACCGACGGGACAGGAACGGAACACAAAGGAATAAATAGGGACCTAATCAGGGGAAAGGATCGGGAACAGGTGTGATGATTGGGGGAATAGGAACAGCTGGGAGCAGGAACGGAACCCCAAATAAGACCAGCAGAGGGAAACGAATGTGGGGAGCACAGGGACAAGACATGATAATAAATGACAAACATGACAGTACCCCCCACTCACCGAGCGCCTCCTGGCGCACTCGAGGAGGAATCCTGGCGGCAACGGAGGAAATCATCGATGAGTGAACGGTCCAGCACGTCCCGGAACCCAACTCCTCTCCTCAGGACCGTAACCCTCCCAATCCACTAAGGGTGACCCCGTCCCCGAGAACGCATGTCCATGATCTTATGTACCTTGTAAATAGGTGCCCCGGGAGGGGGAGGGAAGACGAACTGCGAAGAAAGTTGACATGGAAGACAGGATGGACGACCCCTCTGTTGACGTAGACACGGAACGGAACCAACCTGTCTTGTTTATACCTTGGGCGTTTACCTCTCACCGTCTGTGCCCTGTAACGGCAAAGTGCAGACCTCACCCTCCTCCAGGTGCGCTCACAACGTTGGACAAACGCTGAGCGGAGGGAACGCTGGACTCGGCAAGCTGGGAGGAGAACCCCCTCTCTGTTTATTCTGCCCAGGGACCCCTTTCTGTGTATAGGCCAATCCTGATTGGCTCTCTGTTTATCCCGGGGACCCCTCTGTGTATAGGCCCCCATGAATTCTGTTTATCGGGGAAGGAAGTTTAGCGAGGGAATGAAATGTGCCGCCTTAGAGAACCTATCGACAACCGTCAGAATCACAGTCTTCCCCGCAGACAAAGGCAGACCGGTAATGAAGTCTAAGGCAATGTGAGACCATGGTCGAGAAGGAATGGGAGCGGTCTGAGACGACCGGCAGGAGGAGAGTTACCCGTATAGTCTGCGCGTTTGTCACGGGGACCCGCTCTGTGACCAGCTAACTAGAGTGAGCCCACTGAAGAACAGCCAGACGAGTGTTTATCAAGGGGACCCTCTGTGTTTCATAGACTGTTAACCCGACAACACGCCCATCTGGGATCAGTTATCAGGGACCCCTCACAAACTGTTTACGGGCATTAAGTCGTTTGGCAGAACGGATGTACTCAAGGTTCTTATGGTCTGTCCAAACGACAAAAGGAACGGTCCCCCCTCCAACCACTGTTTATCGGGACCCCTCTGTGTATAGGCCCCTCTGTTTAAGCGCTGGGAATGGCTCCCACCCCTGTGTATGAATTGTCTAGTGACGTCAGGAGTAACGAGGATAGGAGCGGACGTAAAACGTTCTTTTAGAAGATCAAAAGCTCCTGGGCGGAACTGTTTGACAGAAGTAGCTGTGAGAGACAACTTGACCGAAATTACGAATGAAACGCCGATAGAGGCCCCCTAAAAAGCTGCAACTTTGGAACGGGCCAATCACTGACAGCTTGGACCTTAGCGGAATCCATCTGAATGCCTTCAGCGGAAATAACGGAACCGAGAAAAGTAACGGAGGAGACATGAAAAGAGCACTTCTCAGCCTTTACGTAGAGACAATTCTCTAAAAGGCGCTGTAGAACACGAACGTGCTGAACATGAATCTCGAGTGACGGAGAAAAAATCAGGATGTCAAGATAGACAAAAACAAAAATGTTCAGCATGTCTCTCAGAACATCATTAACTAATGCCTGAAAAACAGCTGGCATTGGCGAGACCGAACGGCAGAACCCGGTACTCAAAATGCCCTAACGGAGTGTTAAACGCCGTTTTCCACTCTCCCCCTCTCTGATTGGTAAGCGTAAGGTCCAACTTAGTAAAGCACCTGGCTCCCTGCAGAATCTCGAAGGCTGATGACATAAGGGGGAAGCGGATAACGATTCTTAACCGTTATGTCATTCAGCCCTGATAATCCACGCAGGGGCGCAGAGTACCGTCCTTCTTCTTAACAAAAAAGAACCCCGCCCCGGCCGGAGAAGAAGAAGGCACTATGGTACCGGGAGACACAGACAAATAATCCTCGAGAGCCTTACGTTCGGGAGCCGACAGAGAGATAGTCTACCTCGAGGAGGAGTGGTCCCCGGAAGGAGATCAATACTACAATCATACGACCGGTGAGGAGGAAGGGAGTTGGCTCGGGACCGACTGAAGACCGTTATTCCTCCGGCACTCCTGTCAAATCGCCAGGTTCCTCCTGAGAAGTAGGGACAGAAGAAACGGGAGGGATGTTAAACACTTCACATGACAAGAAACGTGGATAGAATTACTAGACCAATTAATAGAAGGATTATGACATACTAGCCAGGGATGACCCAAAACAACAGGTGTAAACGGTGAACGGAAAATCAAAAAAGAAATAGTCTCACTGTGGTTACCAGATACTGTGAGGTTAAAGGTAGTGTCTCAAATCTGATACTGGGAAGATGACTACCATCTAAGGCGAACATGGGCGTAGGCTTCTCTAACTCTCTGAAAGGAATGTCATGTTTCCGAACCCATGCTTCTGTCCATGAAACAACCCTCAGCCCCAGAGTCTATCAAGGCACTACATGTAGCACCCGAACCGGTCCAGCGTAGATGGACCGACAAAGTAGTACAGGATTTTGATGGAGAGACTTGAGTAGTTGCGCTCACCTGTAGCCCTTTACAGATGAGCTCTGGCTTTACTGGACATGAATTAACAAAATGTCCAGCAACTCCGCAACAGAGGCACAGGCGGTTGGTGATCCTCCGTTCCCTCTCCTTAGTCGAGATGCGAAAGCTGCATGGGCTCAGTCTCAAAGCCAGAGGAGGGAGATGGTTGCGATGCAGGGAAACACCGTTGATGCGAGCTCTCTTCCACGAGCCCGGTGACGAAGATCTACCCGTCGTTCTATGCGGATGGCGAGAGCAATCAAAGAGTCCACATCTGAAGGAACCTCCCGGGAGAGAATTCATCCTTAACCACTGCGTGGAGTCCCTCCAGAAAACGAGCGAGCAGCGCCGGTCGTTCCACTCACTAGAGGCAGCAAGAGTGCGAAACTCAATAGAATAATCCGTTATGGACCGTTCACCTTGGCATAAGGAAGCCAGGGCCTAGAAGCCTCCCACCAAAAACTGAACGGTCAAAAACCCGAATCATCTCCTCTTTAAAGTTCTGGAACTTGTTAGAGCAATCAGCCCTTGCCTCCCAGATAGCTGTGCCCCATTCTCGAGCCCGGCCAGTAAGGAGTGAAATGACGTAAGCAACCCGAGCTCTCTGAGTATGTGTTGGGTTGAGAGAGAACACAATCTCACACTGCGTGAGAAAGGAGCGGCACTCAGTGGGCTGCCCGGAGTAGCAAGGTGGGTTATTAACCCTAGGTTCTGGAGGCTCGGCAGGCCAGTAACAGGTGGCACGAGACGTAGACTCTGGAACTGTCCAGAGAGGTCGGAAACCTGAGCGGCCAGGTTCTCCACGGCATGGCGAGCAGCAGACAATTCCTGCTCGTGTCTGCCGAGCATGGCTCCTTGGATCTCGACGGCAGTGTAACGAGCGTCTGAAGTCGCTGGGTCCATTCCTTCGGTTCCTTCTGTCATGCAGGTGAAAGAGGACCCAAAAGCGACTTAACAGAAACAGAGTTTATTCAAGTCCAAACAGGGAATAACAGAAATCCTCTAGTCTGTAGAGGGGAATAACAGGAGAAGCGGCCACAGACTTCGCTTTCAGGCCGTAGTTGACAGAGACACCTGCTCACACGCAGCATCTGATGAAGGCAAAAAACACGACAGGACAGGGCGATACACAATCATAGCAAAAACACGACAGGACAGGGCGATACGCAATCACAGCATGGTGAATACTAAACAAGGAACCGACGGGACAGGAACGGAACACAAAGGAATAAATAGGGACTCTAATCAGGGGAAAGGATCGGGAACAGGTGTGGGAAGACTAAATGATGATTGGGGGAATAGGAACAGCTGGGAGCAGGAACGGAACGATAGAGAGAAGAGAGAGCGAGAGAGTGAGAGAGGGAGGGGGAGAGAGAGGGATAGAAAGAGGGAAAGAACCAAATAAGACCAGCAGAGGGAAACGAATAGAATGGGGAGCACAGGGACAAGACATGATAATAAATGACAAACATGACACAGTCAGTTGCGACACCAACTGGGTTCCCAAAAGTTTTGTTGTGGTTTTCGTGGGAAGTTTTGTTATTGTTCTCTGAACAATTTGAGAACATGACTTTAAATAGAACAACAAGGAAACATGTAGGAAACATGATGCTGAAGTACTGAAATTCCCACAGAAGAACATTGTTAAGAAACATTCTTTGAAAAATTTGAGAACATGACTTCAAATAGAACCATGAGGAAATCTGTAGCAATTGTTATGCTGAATTACTGAAATTCCCACAGAAGAACATTGTTTCTCAAAGGCCCAGTACAATAAAATAAAAAAAAGGTTTCTCCTGTGTTTTATATCACATTGTACAACAGCTGATGAAACTACCACTGTAAAAGTGTGAAAACATTGGATCAGTGTTATTTCCTGATAGTTGCCGGTTGAAAATGCAATCCACACAGGACCTTCTAATCAGCAGATGTGCATGAGCGGGAGTTTCTGGTTTCCATGGTGATATCACCATGCAGATTGGTTAATAGACCAATAACAAAGAGAGTTCCAAACCTCTCTGCCAAAAACAGCTCATTTTCAGTCTTCCCCTCCCCACTCAGACCACTCCTAGACAGTCTATAGCAAAATTATTGCTTGGTAACTAGTTTGCTAAAAAGGTACCATAGTTACAATCTGATGCCATTTACAAAACAACTGGGAACTGGAAACTCTGAGATCTCAGACTTCAGTGGGTTCATTCCAACTCGGGAACTCTGGGTTCTTTCTAGAGCCCGAATTTTCTGAACTGAAGATCACTGACATCATGATTTGACATCAATGATCTTTGACCAGTTTTCTTGAAAAGCACAATAAGTGAGTTGAGTGTACTATCCCTTCACCTCATTTTCTTATAAGATCTTTGGTCTGCTAGACACTTACGTGATCACCAGAATGCATTGTATGATGTCAACAAACATAATGGCAAATAGCTTAGCATTAGCTTATCAACCTTAAAACCTTCAAAAAAGTATTTTACACACATATGTGTCCATTATGTAAGAATATGTAAGAATTGGAATGTATGAATTGATACCAGTACTTGAAAACGTGAATAAAACAGTAAATACATTATGCTCCATACAGTGCATGCGGTATGCTACAGTAGAAACGACAACACAATATACAGAAAATAAGGCACTTACTTTGATAGGAACACACACATGTTCAAAGTTATTATTTGTGCGGAAAACAACAATGAAGGCAATGCAGGTGCCAGCCAGAAAATGTGCCATGGGGAAAAGTTTTTTTTAAAATTTACTCAGTTTTACACAGTTTTACACAAACTTCAGTTTTACACACATAATAAGACAACACAATATGCTTTACTAGAATGTGTTTTATTAAAAATAAAGGATAAGTATAAAGAGACCATAATTTAGACAAGTTAAATACAGTGGGAAGAAGGGTACAGAGGTTAAAGAGCAATACTGGAACTGAGTGGTCACCTCGCCATTGTTCCTGTAAACAGCCGAGGGATGCAACCACTCACACATTCAGTCAGTCATGGCCACAGACTGACCATCCACCAGACCAACATTTTACAGTAAAGTTTACAATGCTTGTTTTCATTTTTTTCTTCGTTTTTTTACAATTACAGTGTTTCCAAACAGAGCAAAACAAATTATTTTTTAGTCTCTGACAGGGAAAGAGGAATAAGGCATCCACAAGTTAAATTCAATAAGAATCAATGGGCACCAATCTCAATGACCTCCCCCCAAAAAACACACACAATAAATGCTCCTTCAACCAGCAAATCCCAGGGGTGTTAAATACAGATGTATTTTCGTTTTAATAACAATGCCATCAGAGAGTGGATTTTATCAAGTAAAACTGGAATGGAGTCCAAGTCCAAAGTTTAGAGTATTTACATTTGTTATATTCAACCTTTATTTAACTAGGCAAGTCCTTTAATTAAGAACAAATTTGTATTTACATTGACAGCCAAATCCAGATGATGCTGGGCCAATTGTGTGCTGCCCTATGGAACTCCCAATCACAGCCAGATGTGATATAGCCTGGATTTGAACCGGGGACTGTAGTGACACCTCTTGCACTGAGATGCAGTACCTTAGACCACTGCACCACTCGGGTATTGAATTTTTTTAAAATCTAATTCCTGAGAGCACAACACATCTCCCACCCAATAGTTATAAGATCGGGGATCCGCCATCTTCCAGTTCTGGAGTGTTAGCTGTCTAGCTAAAAGAGTTAAGCAACAGTGTCCAACTGAACTCTTGACAGAGGGCTGCCTATGGGCCGTACTCCAAAAAGGGCTGTAAGGGGAGACGGATCTAGAACAGCGCCATATATATCATAGAAACAATTTTAAATAAGAATTCCCAGAAACCAGACAGTTTTATGACAGTCCCAAAACACATGAAACAGTGTGGCTGCCTCCGTTTTACATTGAACACAGGTAGGATCAAAATCAAAGAATAATCTTCAGAGTTTGGCCCCGGACCAGTGGATACAGTGAACCACCTTGAATTGAACGAGGCTTGTGTCTCGTGCTAAAAGAGGACTAATGCACCCTGTGCAGCACAGATTCCCAGCTGTCTTCCCCAAGTCCCTCCCTCAAATCCTTTTCCCATTGAGTCTTCCCAATGCACCAAAGAAGGGTTGTGTAAGTCATTAAATGATTGCATACAGTATATATCTGAATTTGCACCCTTAGGAAGCTTGTTTAGCACGGGCCTATTGGGAAATGAAGAGGTGTTGGATCTAACAAAGTTCCTAGTCTTGAGATAGTCGAAGAAGTGGGATTGGGGAGGCTGAACTGTTCCTGTAGCTGAGCAAAAGAGGCAAATGTATCGTCAAAGAATAATTGGGCCAGTGAAGAGAGGCCTAGTGAGTGCCATATGCCAAAAGCCTCATCATTTAAAGATGGAGTAAATCAAATGTTCTGATTGGACCTGATAGGGAAAGCCTCTAAGGCTAAACGGAACTGATTCCAAATTTGAAGAGACTGCTTTACAATTGGGTTGACACACCTTTTGCCTCGGGACAGAGGAAAGTGCAGCAGGTTTACGTGATTCAGACTCGATCAGGATCCAGAGTGGTCTTGGGCTATTAGTATCAGTCTGTAGCCAGTACAAAAGGGCTCTGAAATTTGCAGCCCAATAGAATGTCTGAAAAGTTGGTAGAGTTAAACCACCCAATGCCTTAGGCTTCTGTAAATGATTTTCTACAAATCCACGGTACCTTGCTATCCCAAATAAAATACATGAATGCTTGGTTCAGTGATTTGAAAAAAGATTACGGAATAAAAATAGGTAAACATTGAAGTAAATATAAACATTTGGGCCACACATTCATTTTAATGACGTTAACCTTTCCAATAAGAGAAAGAGAGTGTAAATAGTGTAAATATTTTCAAACTATCTTCGAGCAACTTTTTCCTTAAACAAATTTGAATATTTCCTTTAAAATCCCAAGTTGATTGATCCTGGACAATCCTAAACTGAATGCTTGTAAAAGAGCACCCCTACAGAATCGGTGGGTCCCCCGCGGGACAGTTGAGCTAATGTAGGCTAATGTGATTAGCATGAGCATAAGTAACAAGAACATTTCCCAGGACAGAGACATATCTGATATTGGCAGAAAGCTTACATTATTGTTCATATAACTGCACTGTCCAATTTACAGTAGCTATTAATAAACCAATTAGACAAATTTGGCCAGTCTTGAGACAAAATATTTGAACAGAAATGCAATGGTTCAAGGGATCAGTCTAAAACTTTGCACACGCACTGCTGCCATCTAGTGGCCAAAATTGCACCTGGGCTGGAATAATACATTATGGCCTTTCTCTTTCATTTCAAAGTTCATGGTACAAAATACACAAAAACACATGTTTTTTTCTTTGTATTATCTTTTACCAGAATAAATGTGTAATATTCTCCTATATTAATTTAACGTTCCCACAAACAAGTGTTTCCTTTCAAATGTATATGCATATCCTCACTTCAGGTCCTGAGCTACAGGCAGTTTGCTCTCCTAGCTGTTGTTGAGGAACTAGAGCAAGCACACTTGTGGTTATTTTGTTCGGAACACAACCCTGCATCCCTGCAATCACACAATTACTGTTGTTTACTCAATCCAAAAATGGTCCATTTTTAAATCGCAATCTGGGTGAGGTGGGCATCATTTGAAACCTTGTTCTACTGCCAACATGGCTAGCTAAGTTATAAAATATGATATTACAGTGTTAGGCATTCGCAAAGCAATTCCCGGGAAACACATCATTTTGGTGCGCACAGAAAGTGCATTCTGTTGCGTGTGCCGTGGTGATATGTTTTTCTTCACAATATGCTCATTGTGTTCAGGACAGCCCCAGGGTATGACCCCATGTCATCTGCTAACTGTACATCAAACATAGTGATCCTAAACACTGTACTGTATATGACATGAGTTTTATGATGTGAAGTGCATATTTGTACTCACAGGTTTTTGGCTTGATTGTATGATATCAAAGGGGTATTTATTATAATCAACATCTCATTAAAAAAAAACAATTACAGTCTTCTTCATTTACAGCATTTTCCTCACTTCGACAACAAACAAGTCCCCCAATTACTGGGAGGGATTGTCGCACGCGGTCCTCACGTTCACCGCTCACATTCCACACTTTAGTTGTTTACATTAAAGTAATAATTTAACATTTCAATAAATGTGTAATGTGTGATATGTCATTAAAAGTACAATGTTATTCAGTTGGAACATGAACATTTGAATTAAGGTCAATATGAGGATAAACATATTTTTAAAATGTACCTGCAGAAAAGGATGCTGTGTAATATGCAAATGTTTTTTTGCATATACTTTTTGGAAAGTATATTTAAGTCAATTGTGTGGACATCTAAGTTAAATATGCCTTTTTGTTCAAGTATACTCATGTATATTTCCTTGAGATATGAAAAAGTGGAATCAGAATCATTATCGCTGTCATCTTTCTCTGTACTCTTCAGAGACCTCATTCAGAAACCGTGCATACACATTTTCATTTTTTTTTAGATGCATGCCAGCAAAGCCACTACAAAACATAACACTAAACAATACATTGCTTGCACTATAACGGTGACAAACTATGCCCACAAACTGTTAGGGCCTCCATAAAGCTGTCCCCGACAGCTGAGCTTTCCTTTCAGCACCATGGATTGAATCAATACTACACCTGGCTATCAGCAGAGCCTTGTCTGTCAGCGAAACAGTGCATTCAACCTTATTTAGTGCTGACATTTTTACAATCCATAGCTGATATGGCTGACTTGCTTGAATAAATATGGTTTCTCCTAACTCTTTTTTTTGTTTGTTTTTTGCAAACATTTCTAGCATGATGTTTTTGCTTTGTCAATATGGTGGGGCATTGTGTGTAGATTAATGGTGTGGGGGGGGGGCAATTTTAGAATAAGGCTGTAACATAGCAAAGGGTGGAAAAAGTCAGAGGGTCTGAACTTTCCAAATGCTTTGTATATCAACACTCACCCACTGATCCTCCACATGCCATCGCAAACAATAGAGTGGACTTATTTCCCCACAGCTCAAAGGGACTACACCGCCAGGTACGTTCTCTCTAACAGCCCCATCATTGCCCATTTACTTGTTGATGCAGCTATGGAAGCTGAGCTACAGTCTGTCTCCTCAGAGCCCAGGGAAACTCTTACAGCTCTCCACGGTGCAACTCTGCCCATATACCATCTCATCTCCTTCCCCCAATGGCCCAGCAATACAGAGTAATCTACTGTACTAGAGGAGCCAGAATGTAACTTCACCAAGGGACTGATCCATCAAATTATCACAGCCATAGACCACCACCAGCCCTGCTGGCAAAGAGGGAATGAAGGATTACATGGTGATGTCATCAACTCCAGGTTTTGCAGTAATTCTATTTCTATGGTCTATCTGCTCTGGGAGCCAAATGGAACACGACTTCCTCAGAAGCACTTGTCAGCGAATGCAGCAGAATATGGTGTGAAGAAATGCCCGTCAATTGTACGTGTCTCCTGCAGGAGGATCTCTGATCTGATTCACTGATGTCAGGCCCCTTTGATTTAATGGAGAAACCCGTTAATGATCATGTTTGCAAATACAATGAGAACGTTTCTATAGACAAATAGGAAGGAAACAACGATTTGCCCTTCGGTTAAAATCAAAACACGTAATTAGGCGTTAAATCTTATTTTGAGTAGGGTGCGTGGACAGCCTGGGAACCTCCCATTGGCTTGTCGTCACCATGGAGAGCGCGGCAGCGGGCAGGGTCCATATGTAAACCAGACGTGGACTCATTAGAGCCCCAATTATTGTTTGTTTCTCCCACAGTTACTCTGTCTGACGGAAGGTAGGTTAGTTAGGCAACCCGTGTGAAGCGAATCACGGAAAGTATTAAGGGGACAGGGACAGACGCATGCGAGCGAAGTTGAACAATTGTCTATTTCTATCGGGAGGAGGAGGAGGGAAACACTTCAGCCCAACGGTGAATTCCTGTGATCCAACAGGTTCTTCGTTTGTCTTGCAGCCTACCGGTCGGCTCATCGCCGCTTTTCGATCAGTGACACTGTGAGTCGGTCTGTGTCTATTTTACAAGTTGTTCTGCTATCAGGGACCGTTCCGCCTAAATCTAGGTATTCTGTTTAGCGCGTAAAAGTTGTTCAACGGCGCATAATGTGAAATAAGCTACAAACTTAATGGTTACATTTTATCCTGGCTTATAGGCAACCGTGTACATTTCACTAGATATGCAAATGTTTCTTCGTTTGGTGGAAGCAATCATTAAACAGATGCGGACAATACAGGCCATTACGCCGCTCTCTTGGATAGGTTATGCGCACTTACGGGAAACTTCTCGTTAAAGAAAGTCAGTGCCTGGAGGGGGAAAACGTTCAAAACTAAACACTCTAAGTTTACTTATTTTAAAACATGATTTGTTTAATGTTAAGATATTTCCGAGACCTACACTAATTATAGCAAATAAACCTAAATGCTTAATTCTTTGTTTTATTACTGTTTTGTTATTTAGGACCGGATAAAATCAATACAGTCTTATCATGTTCTCATTAGTCCACCTGGACCTATTAGCCAGAAACATTTTAATTAGACTGCATGATTTGCCAACAGCTCGCAGATACAGTGCGGGTAGGCTGCCAAGTATCGACTAGAATAAGATCCTGGATATTTATTGGAAAGGAGCTTCAAGCTCGTCACCTTGCATATTCACCACCCTGTGAAGTTCCTAGTAGGACGTAGTAGGACGACCACACAACATTTACATTTACATTTACATTTAAGTCATTTAGCAGACACTCTTATCCAGAGCGACTTACAAATTGGTGCATTCACCTTATGACATCCAGTGGCACAACCACTTTACAATAGTGCATCTAAATATTTTAAGGGGGGGAGGGGGGTGAGAAGGATTACTTTATCCTATCCTAGGTATTCCTTAAAGAGGTGGGGTTTCAGGTGTCTCCGGAAGGTGGTGATTGACTCCGCTGTCCTGGTGTCGTGAGGGAGTTTGTTCCACCATTGGGGAGCCAGAGCAGCGAACAGTTTTGACTGAGCTGAGCGGGAACTGTACTTCCTCAGTGGTAGGGAGGCGAGCAGGCCAGAGGTGGATGAACGCAGTGCCCTTATTTGGGTGTAGGGCCTGATCAGAGCCTGGAGGTACTGAGGTGCCGTTCCCCTCACAGCTCCGTAGGCAAGCACCATGGTCTTGTAGCGGATGCGAGCTTCAACTGGAAGCCAGTGGAGAGAGCGGAGGAGCGGGGTGACGTGAGAGAACTTGGGAAGGTTGAACACTAGACGGGCTGCGGCGTTCTGGATGAGTTGTAGGGGTTTAATGGCACAGGCAGGGAGCCCAGCCAACAGCGAGTTGCAGTAATCCAGACGGGAGATGACAAGTGCCTGGATTAGGACCTGCGCCGCTTCCTGTGTGAGGCAGGGTCGTACTCTGCGGATGTTGTAGAGCATGAACCTACAGGAACGGGCCACCGCCTTGATGTTAGTTGAGAACGACAGTTTGTTGTCCAGGATCACGCCAAGGTTCTTAGCGCTCTGGGAGGAGGACACAATGGAGTTGTCAACCGTGATGGCGAGATCATGGAACGGGCAGTCCTTCCCGGGAGGAAGAGCAGCTCCGTCTTGCCGAAGTTCAGCTTGAGGTGGTGATCCGTCATCCACACTGATATGTCTGCCAGACATGCAGCGATGCGATTCGCCACCTGGTCATCAGAAGGGGGAAAGGAGAAGATTAATTGTGTGTCGTCTGCATAGCAATGATAGGAGAGACCATGTGAGGTTATGACAGAGCCAAGTGACTTGGTGTATAGCGAGAATAGGAGAGGGCCTAGAACAGAGCCCTGGGGGACACCAGTGGTGAGAGCGCGTGGTGAGGAGACAGATTCTCGCCACGCCACCTGGTAGGAGCGACCTGTCAGGTAGGACGCAATCCAAGCGTGGGCCGCGCCGGAGATGCCCAACTCGGAGAGGGTGGAGAGGAGGATCTGATGGTTCACAGTATCGAAGGCAGCCGATAGGTCTAGAAGGATGAGAGCAGAGGAGAGAGAGTTAGCTTTAGCGGTGCGGAGCGCCTCCGTGATACAGAGAAGAGCAGTCTCAGTTGAATGACTAGTCTTGAAACCTGACTGATTTGGATCAAGAAGGTCATTCTGAGAGAGATAGCGGGAGAGCTGACCAAGGACGGCACGTTCAAGAGTTTTGGAGAGAAAAGAAAGAAGGGATACTGGTCTGTAGTTGTTGACATCGGAGGGATCGAGTGTAGGTTTTTTCAGAAGGGGTGCAACTCTCGCTCTCTTGAAGACGGAAGGGACGTAGCCAGCGGTCAGGGATAAGTTGATGAGCGAGGTGAGGTAAGGGAGAAGGTCTCCAGAAATGGTCTGGAGAAGAGAGGAGGGGATAGGGTCGAGCGGGCAGGTTGTTGGGCGGCCGGCCGTCACAAGACGCGAGATTTCATCTGGAGAGAGAGGGGAGAAAGAGGTCAGAGCACAGGGTAGGGCAGTGTGAGCAGAACCAGCGGTGTTGTTTGACTTAGCAAATGAGGATCGGATGTCGTCGATCTTCTTTTCAAAATGGTTGACGAAGTCATCTGCAGAGAGGGAGGAGGGGGGGGAGGAGGATTCAGGAGGGAGGAGAAGGTGGCAAAGAGCTTCCTAGGGTTAGAGGCAGATGCTTGGAATTTAGAGTGGTAGAAAGTGGCTTTAGCAGCAGAGACAGAGGAGGAAAATGTAGAGAGGAGGGAGTGAAAGGATGCCAGGTCCGCAGGGAGGCGAGTTTTCCTCCATTTCCGCTCGGCCTTCCGGAGCCCTGTTCTGTGAGCTCGCAATGAGTCGTCAAGCCACGGAGCGGGAGGGGAGGACCGAGCCGGCCTGGAAGATAGGGGACATAGAGAGTCAAAGGATGCAGAAAGGGAGGAGAGGAGGGTTGAGGAGGCAGAATCAGGAGATAGGTTGGAGAAGGTTTGAGCAGAGGGAAGAGATGATAGGATGGAAGTTAACTTCAATATTCTTATTTATTTAACCTTTATTTAACCTTTATTTAACTAGGCAAGTCAGTTAAGAACAGATTCTTATTTTCAATGACAGTGGGTCTAACTGCCTGTTCAGGGGTAGAACGACAGACCTTGTCAGCTCGGGGGTTTGAACTTGCAACCTTCCGGTTATTAGTCCAACGCTCTAACCACTAGGCTACCCTGCCGCCTCGATATGATGATGATGATGATGATGATGATTGATTATGATTATTATATTTATCAATCCATATTGGATCCTAGTGCCTCAGACTTGGTACAAGAGAGTCGAATCTTGAACATGATTCGACAGAAGAGTGAAGAGCAAAGAGACTTTGAGGCAGAATGTTGTTTAAGAGAACATGGGAACATATAAATATTTGCGCATAAAGGAGTTTCCACCGCAATTTCTCTCATAATTAATTTCATAGACACAGAAAGATCCCACCATGTCGAACGAACAAATTGTCTGTCTGTGTTTATAAAATTGTACCGACATTTCATGTTTCCATGAGCCCGGTCTTGACTTTTTTTCATGCGTCAGGTAATTCACCGGCATGAAATGGTTTTGTGGAAACGTTGTTATTGATTAATTTTTTTTTACACTATTTCAGCTGAAAAGCATACCACTTAGCTTAAAAACAATGTTCCCCAGAGAATGTTCCCAGAGGACCATCATAAGACCTCCCAATGACTAGTAAAATTAAAGTACTGAGAACGTCCTAAAAAAAGTTTTGACATGGTCCTCAATGAAGTCCTGGTAACTTTTACAGGGAGCTACACAAAAGTCCCCCAGGGAACGTTTACGTGACATCCCCTTGACTAGCATGAAACGTCCCATTGTGGTCATTGAATGTCCCAGGGATAACATCATAACAGAACCAAATAGGAACCTATTCGTAATGTTACCTAATGGACATCAAAATGCCTTATTACTATATAACGTTATACTGAGACCAAACCGTGACCTGTACTGAACATTGTCTAATGATCCCGAGGTTAATGCATGTTTTACGGCTCCTAGAATGTTCTCAGAAGTCAGTTGGATAAGGTCTCGCCGAAACCCTTAAATGGACCTAATGAGAACGTTGCCTAATGTTGTTTTCAACTTACCCTGTTTGCTATTGAGAACCACCCACTTTTCCACATTTGCCTTTATGAACTCTCCCACTCTTATCTTTCTGTATGCAGTTTGAATTACATGTTGACACAAGGGGATGTCGTTTCCTACCTACCTGTGACTGTATGACATCATCACGTTTTGTCCTTCTGTGTCTGCAGCTAGCTAACTTCAGGGCTCTGGGGGAAGCATGTGGCTCCTGGAGAAGTTCCGTGGTTCTCATGGTGGTCACTCTGCGTTGGCGGGGGACAAGCAGCAGAACCAGACAGACCCCGTCTCCATCCACACCAACATCATCACCCCCGGTAAGATCCCCGACTTCTTCATCCCCCACAAACTCATCTGCTGCCCCCCAGAGACAGAATCCCTCACGCCGGAGCCCCAGCCCCACTCCACCTTGCGCCCCTACACCTCCGAGCACACCATCTGCAGCCAGACCCAGGGCAGCTGCAACCTGAACCCTCGCAGCCCACGCCTGCTCTCTCGTCTTGCCGAGGACACCCGCATCCTTTTGAGGGCCGCTAACCGCCACATCATCCAGATTGAGAGCACAGACGATCCAGGGAGCGGGGTAGGGGAGGGGGGAGACACCAACGCAGAGCCACAGTCCCAGACAGACATGTCCCTGCCTTACGTCCCCAAGGCCCAGACCTCGTATGGGTTCTCCACACTGGTGGAGAGCCCCCACAGCCACCGCAAGGAGTCCATCTTCCACAGAGATACCAGCAGCCCCCATACCTCCCCGGGCTCCCAGAGACACAACCGGGCGGGGGACCACTTGACCCCCTCTGTCCCCAACCCCTACCGCTACTTCAGTGGGGGTGAGACCGACACGTGCTCTTCGGCCGAGTCCTCCCCCATTACCTCCCCCCTCCTCACCCGCTCCGCCTCCCTCCTCCGATCCATCACACAGGAGACGCAGGCCAAGGTAAACAGTAAGGATGTTAACATCTAATGATGATCACTTTAAGTACATGTTTTTAAAATACATTTAGCTCAGAATTTCGTGTATATGGCCCTATATGATATATTATATAATCATCCCTTCCCTTCACAGATTGTTTCTCCCTCTCAGGTATCTCGTGCCAAGCATACCCTGGCACGCTGCAGATCCCTGTCCACAAACGAGTGCAGCTCGCCCGACACCAGCCCCAGCCTGCAGCGCCGCCGCCTACGCTGCCCTCCCTCCCCTACCTTCCGCGGACGCAAGGGGACCGGCTCCGGGGGGGTGAGTTCAGACCTCCTCCAGCGTGAGCACTCGGTCAACCTCAACAAAGGTGGCACGCTGAGGCTCAGCACTCACTATGATGCCGAGGCGGCCCAGCTGAGGGTCCGAGTGCTCGCCGCCGAGGACCTGTACGAGAAACAGGCGGACGTGAAGAGCATCAACTGCTGTGTGTCTCTGTACCTGAACCCGGGCAAGCAGCAGAAGCAGAGGAGCACCATCATCAATAACAGCAGGAACCCCATGTTCAACGAGGACTTCTTCTTTGACGCGGTGCCGGCCGCCCAGGTCAAGAGCCTGGCCATGAAGATGAAGGTGGTGAACAAGGGAACCAGTCTGAAGAGAGATGTGCTGCTGGGGGAGAGGGAGATGCTGCTGAGCGAGCTGCTGCCAGGCATCTAGAGATTCAGGCTTTCTTTGGGTTCTGTTTGGATTGACTGAGATCGAACCCTGAGGTGGAGCTCTTTTTTTGAAATTGTGTCCCTTAGTGGAACTAGTTGGATTGGTCACCTTGGACAACCAGCACTGTAGCAAATCGGAGTGAGGAGGTGTGTTTGTGTGCGTTTTAGGGTTGAATTATTTTCCTGATGTTTCCCAAATGTTCAATCCCGAGAATAAATCCCTTTTCTAACAGGTAACCCAGTATGTCCTGTCAAACCCGGAAATGCCATTCAAAAGCATTATAAAGCATATAAATACAGTATGTCTGGATTCGATTATAGCTTTGATCAACATGAAAATTCAAACCTGATGCTACCTGAGCCTGATGGGCCATATATTAAATACATGTTATGAACCCTAAATAAACAACATTTAAAATGCCCAAGCCCAAAAAGCCGAAATGATTGTGCCATTATCTAATACATATACATGCTACTGCACCTTACGCACGACCCAAAACCATAAAAGCCCATAGATGTAGCTAGCTAAATGCTCTCTTAGGTAAATAAATGAAACTAGTTTCAGAAGCTAATGGGCTACATGGAGGGGGTTACTGGGTAGTTTGGTTTATCAGGCTGACCCCCAGTGTTTGCTTGAAGTTATTGAGGGATGATGAGGTATTTGGTGATGTGAAGACAAGGTTATCGCAGTGTCTTGGGTTATATAGATGGATTTCAGAATGAACCTAAAATTATCTATTGAAGGGTTTAGGTGAACTGTCTAGGAAGTATGATTATTTGTAGATGAAAGTGCATAATGGGCTTATTTTAATGTCGTAAATAGACAAGATATTGCGTTTCTAAAATAAAGGTGCAGATGGAGCCAGGTAATTAGAGTAGGTTGCTAAATTAGTGGTAAATGGCCTCCAGCGTGGCGCAATGGTCGAAGGCACTGCATCGCAGTCCTGGGCTGTGTCGCAATTGGCCCAGCGCCGTCCGGTTTAGGGGAGGGTTTGGCCCGGCTGGGATGTCCTCACGCTCTAGTGACTCCTTATGGCGGGCTGGGCGCTGACTTCGGTCGCCAGCTTCTACGTTGTTTCCTCTGTCAATAAGCTGTGCGTCTTGGCGGGGTTGTGTTTTCGGAGGATGCGCGGCTCTTGACCCCCTCGCCTCTCCCGAGTCCACACGGGAGTTGCAGCGATGGGACAAGACTGTACCTACCAATTTGTGTAAAACGTTTTAAAAGTTTTAAAAAACAAAAACATTAGTGGTAAATTAGACGTGCATTCAGTCTTTATATGACTGTAGCATAAACTATGCTGCAGCAAATGTAGACCTACCTGTCAAAATGTTTAAAAAGTTACCATGATGAGATAGATGCTAGGTCTACATACATTGTGAACTACGCTCCATACTGAGATGGGCGGTACAGTATGTCCCTACCCTGAGCGTTGATTCGTCATGCAGAGGCCGTAGAGAAGCCAGATTTATACATAGCATATACAATAATTTAACTATTCTATTTCACTGCATGCTGTTCATTTACAGTACCAGTCAAAACTTTGGATACACCAACTCATTCAAGGGTTTTTCTTTACTATTTTCTACATTGTAGAATAATAGTGAAGACATAACTATGAAATAACACATACGGAATCATGTAGTAACCAAACAAGTTGATCGTGTTTCTTGGCCCGAGCAAGTCTCTTCTTCTTCTTGGTTTTCTTTAGTAGTGGTTTCTTTTCAGCAATTCGACAATGAAGGCCTGATTCATGCTGTCTCTTCAGAACAGTTGATGTTGAGATGTGTCTTGACATTTTACGGATTGACTGACCTTCATGTCTTAAAGTAACGATGGACTGTCATTTCTCTTTGCTTATATGGCAGGGTCTACAGGAAATCACGGCCTACAAAAAGAAACCCAGCCACGTCACGGACACGTCAAGACAACCTAAATATCTTTTCCCGCTTTGAGGATAATACAGTACCACCGACACGGCCCGCTACCAAGGACTGCGGGCTCTCCTTCTCCGAGGCTGACGTGAGTAAGACATTAACCCCCGCAAGGCTGCCGGCCCTGTGCAATTGGCTCTTGGATTTCCTGACGGGCCGCCCCCAGGTGGTGAAGGTAGGAAACAACATCTCCACTTCGCTGATCCTCAACACTGGGGCCCCACAAGGGTGCGTGCTCAGCCCCCGCCTGTACTCCCTGTTCACCGATGACTGCGTGGCCATGCACGCCTCCAACTCAATCATGAAGTTTGCAGACAACACAACAGTAGTAGGCTTGATCACCATCAATGGCGAGATAGCCTATAGGGACGAGGTGAGGGCACTCAGAGTGTGGTGTCAGGAAAACAACCGCTCAATCAAAGTCAACAAAACAAAGGAGATGATCGTGGACTTCAAGAAACCTCAGGAGGCTGAAAAAATGTGGCTTGTTACCTGAAACCCTCACAAACTTTTATAGATGCACAATTAAGAGCATCCTACCAGGCTCTCCAGAGGGTGCTGCAGTATGCACAACGGATCACTGGGGGCAAACTACCTGCTTCCAGGACACCATCAGCACCCGTTGTCACAGGAAGGCCAAAAGAACATCAAGAACAACAACCACCTGAGCCACAGCCTGTTCACCCCGTTACTATCCAGAAGGTGAGGTCAGTACAGGTGCATCGAAGCTGGGACAGAGAGACAAAAAATAGCTTTTATCTCGAGGCCAACAGGCAGTTAAACATCCGTCACTAACACAGAGAGGCTGCTGCCTACATACAGACTTGAAATCATTGGCCACAGTCACTTTAATAATGCCATTTTAATAATGTTTACATATCTTGCATTACTCATCCCATATGTATACAGTGAGCACCATAATTCATTGGACAGTGACCATTTTTTTGTTATTTTGGTTCTGATTTCTAGAACTTTGAAAGGATACAATGACAATGAGGGTGAAGTGCAGACTGTCAGCTTTAATTTGAGGGTATTTTTATACATATCGGATGAACCGTTTAGAAATTATAGAAGCTTTTGTGCATAGTCCCCCCATATTTTCGGGCATCAAAAAACATTGGACAGTTTAGCATAATGTAGAATAAAGTAATCATTGTTAATATTCGGTTGCATATCCTTTGCATGCAATTACTGCTTGAAGTCTGAGATGCATGGACATCACCAGACGCTGGGTGTCTTCCCTGGTGATGTTCTGCCAGGCCTGTACTGCAGCCATCTTCAGTTCCTGCTTGTTTTGGGGACTTATTGCCTTCAGTCTCCTCTTCAGCATGTAAAATGTATGTTCAATTGGAATCAGATCTGGTGATTGACTCGGCCAGTCAAGGATGTTCCCCTTTTTGGCCATCAAAACCGCCTTCGTTGCTCTAGCAGTTTAGGGTCATTGTCTTGTTGCATGATGATGTGCCTTCCAATGAGTTTGGAGGCATTTGTTTTATCTGAGCAGGTAAAATATTTCTGTAGACTTCAAAATGAATTGTTCTACTTCTATCTGCAGTCACATCATCGATGAAGACAAGTGAGCCTGTTCCACTGGCAGCCATACAGGCCCAAGCCATAACACCCCCTCCACCATGTTTCACGGGTGAGGTGGTATGCTTTGGATCACGGGCATGTCTTTTTCTCTCTCCACACTTTCCTCTTTCCATCACTCTGGTACATGTTCATCTTTCTCATCTGTCCACAATACTTTTTTTCCCCAGAACTCTTGGGGCTCTTTTAGGTGCTTTTCAGCAAACTGTAATCTGGCCGTTCTGTTCCTCAGGCTTGTCAGTGGTTTGCATCTTGTAGTGTTTCCTCTGTAGTCCTGCTGGTGTAGTCTTCTACGTATGGTAGACTTTGACACAGCTACACCTGCATCCAGGAGAGTGTTTTTGATCTGTTGGGCTGTTGTCAGGGGGGTTTCTTCACCATAGAGAGTATTCTGTGGTTATCCACTGCACTGGTCTTCCTCAGTCTACCGGGTCTTTTGACATAATTGAGTTCCAAATTGAAGATTTGGCATAATTGAAGAACCAAATTGTTGACTTGGGCCAAGGGCTTTTGCAATGTTCCTGATTGATTGATGTTCATTTCTGAGCCTTATGACGGCCAGCTTCATCTGCATCGACACTGCTGTCTTCCTCATGTTGTCACACCCCAACGACAACCTACAAAGGCAATAGCCAAGTCTAGAATCAATACTATTCACCAACAGCTCTCCTGCATTCACTAACGAGACAAACGAATACACCTGACTAACGACACACATCTGTGAAGCCAATTCAACAAATACTTGTAGTACCTTAAGATGGGGGGACCATGTACAAAAGGTGGTGTCATTTCTAAACGGTTAATCCGATACGTATGAAAATACCCTCAAATTAAATCTGACAGTCTGCACTTCACGCTCATTGTCATTGTATCCTTTCAAACTCAGTGCTAAAGTACAGAACCAAAATAACAAAACAAATGGTCACTGACCAATGAATTATGGTGCTCACTGTTATACTGTATTTTTATACCATCTATTGCATCTTGCCTATGCCATTCTGTCATCGCTCATCCATGTATTTATATATTCTTATTCCATCTCTTTACTTAGATGTGTGTGCAGTAGGTAGTTGTTGTGGAATTGTTAGATATTACTGCACTGCCGGAACTAGAAGCACAAGCATTTCACTACCATCGCAATAACATCTGCTAACCATGTGTATGTGACCAATAACATTTGATTTGATTTTGATTTGATTTGAGCTGTTTTTGCCATAATATGGACTTTGTATTTTGCCAAATAGGGCTATCTTCTGTATACCACCCCTACCTGCAGCAAACACTGAAACGGGAAAGTTTTTTTATCTTCATTCAAAGACTCAATCATGGACACTCTTACTGATGTTTGTGGATGTTTTGTGTGATGTAATGTTGTCTCTACCGTCTTGCCCTTTGTGCTGTTGTCTGTGTCCAATAATGTTTGTACCATGTTTTGTGCTGCAGCAATGTTGTGTTGCTACCATGTTGTCATGTTGTGTGCTACCATGCTGTGTTGTCATGGTTTTGCTGCAATGCTATGTTGTTGCCTTTAGGTCTCTCTCTATGTAATGTTGTCTCTCTTGTCATGATGTGTGTTTTGTCCTATATATATATTATAATTTTTAATTCCAACCTCCGTCCCCGCAGGAAGCCTTTTGCCTTTTGGTAGGCCGTCATTGTAAATAGGAATTTGTTCTTAACTGACTTGCCTAGTTAACCTTTATTTAAATACTTTTAATGTAATAACTTGTCACAATACAACTGATTGGCTCAAGCGCATTAAGGAAATAAATTCCACAAATGAACTTTTAAGAAGGCACCTGTTAATTGAAATGCATTCCAGGTGACTACCTCATGAAGCTTGTTGAGAGAATGCCAAGAGTGTGCAAAGCTGTCATCAAGGCAAGAGGAATGTGAAATCCCAAATATATTTTGATATGTTTAGCGCTTTTTTTGGTTACTACATGATTCCATTTGAGTTATTTCATCATTTTGATGTCTTCACTATTATTATACAATGTAGAAAATAGTAAAAAAGAAAAACCCTTGAATGAGTAGGTGTGTCCTAACTTTTGACTGATACTGTAAATAATTTATTTTAATTGACCGATTTCTCAGTTATTTTTCTCGGGAAACGGGAGTGGTTTTGTTGGAACGTTAATGTTAAATATGATTGGTGTGACATGTTGGAATGCCCATTAAAGAGCTTAAACTAATATTAACCCTTTCAGTGATACTGTAGCTAGATCTTGTTTTGTCTCAACATATTTTGGGACAATGAGCTCAGCAAACAAAGATCAACTGCTAAATGACCAGGGCCTGTATTCATAAAGCGTCTCAGTCAGAGTGCTAATCTTGGATCAGGTCCCCCCCTGTCTACATACTCATATTTATTATCATCTAAGAGGATAAACTGATCCTAGATCAGCACTAGATGCTTTATTAGATGCACTATACTCAAAGATAGATGCACTATTGTTTAGATGCACTATACCATCTATCGGCGTTTTAATTTCAGCATCTTTTGATCTTATCAAACAGTATCTAAATTGGTTCTAAGAAACAAGACTTTTTGCAGCGTGTCTCATACGGGCTGCATTGTTTCTCAGTGCTTTCGAGCATCCATTTATATTTTTTCAAACTTTCGTTTGCAGGTATTAACGGTCTCATCAGGGAGAGAGATGAAGAAGATCTTCTGTTATTATGCCTACCCGAAATGGCTGAAAGATTGCACTTGTGGAGGGGGAGCTGTCATTGGTTGAACTCAAGTCAAATAAAAAAAATCTGCACAGGAATGGCTCAGTATCTATCTCCGTCTCTCTAGCTCTGTTTCTCTCTCTGTCTGTCAGTCTGTCTCTTTGAGTCTGTCTGTATGTTTGTCTGACTGCCTGTCGGCGTCTGTCTGTTTCAGACATAATATAACTACCGGTTGGCGATGCTCATATCTGTATTGGTTCATACCAACTCACTTCTCCAGGAGCGATGAATTATTATATATTGTTTTCATGTCGGGAGCTCTAAATCCAGCTGAGAATAGCAGAGCGAGATGAAATTACTATTGTTGCTTCCTCTAGATTCTCCCGTTTCTTATGCAAGTGGAGCTGTGACTTTCACAGGCACAGGAAATCGTTCCTTTGTCTGGATTGGCAAGAAAATGTGACACATCACGCCCTATGCAAATGTGGGGGCTGAAACCTGACACTTCAAGTCAGCTCTGCTAAGAGAGTGGGAGTGGAGAGACCACAAATAGGACTTTCTGGCACTATAAAGCACGGGACCCTATGACATTCACAGAGCGCTTTGTACATCAAACTGTCGGTCGGAACAGGTCGTTCGAAATGTAGTAGCTGTTACATCATTTACGCAGCAGCATACAATACATTTTTGGACTCGCTGTTGTGCTGTGCTCACTACAACAGGAAGGTGGTGCAACTGTCCTCATGGTCAAACTTCATCGTCAAAGTCTGGCCTTCTCTGGATGAAGTCATGTTGGATTGACAGCATAGCCATTGTATTCAAACGTTTCCGCTCTGTTTCTGTTGCATGTGAACGTTTTATTTTAAGCTTGGAAAAGTGACCCTTTCAGACAGATGTTTCAAATCCTTCAACTCAGATTTGGACCACACACCCTCTCCGCCGTATGGCAGGCAGAGGAAGCAAAAATAGTGAACACTTTGCGACACTCACAGTTATAGCCACGGATTCCTTCCGAAAACCACTCATTGTGAAATTTGTGATCTCCGACTTGTTGTGTAATGTTTATGTCCAATGGCCGATGAGGACCGATACGTTTTATCTGTACATTTCTCTTCATATGAGAATGATTGAAAATGATTTGCCACGTGATTGTATATGTGATTCACGATGATGACTGCTTATCTTGCTCGCTAGCTAAGATTTGGAAAGTATGTCGTTGGCATGATCATTGCAGACAAAGCTACGCTAGATATAATGTGAATTGACCTAATTTTATCTGTGGCCAATGACCTTGAGCCTTCTTGGATGGGCACTTCTACTGAAAATCTATGGCATCACCCAAGGGGGATTGAACTGCCTAGCTCTCCCTGTAGATTCTGTGGTGATGTAATGTTCAGATAAGTGACTGAACACTGAGCCAATCACGGCGCAATTAGAGAAGATTACCAACGCCTAAGCTCTGTGCTTTCACTGGCTGCCCATCCACCACAGAAAGACTCTGAGCTAGGCTGGAACACATGCATTTCGGAGTTGCCTTACTCAAGAAAGAGACCATGTTTGTATGCAGCTTTTCACAAACAATTGGGAAGTGCTTGGGGAATTTTGTCCTGGTCAGAAATGTCTAAGAAATTAATTGGTCCGCAAAAGTTACAGTTACTACTTTTATGTGAATGAATGAGACGGAACACACCTCAATTGAAACTGTTCTTAGAAAATAAAAAGTTGTTCGAGTTTTTTATTTATTGACAAGTTGAAAAAAAGCCTATGAATAAAAACAGGCTGCGTGCCTTGGTTTGTAGTGTTGCGTAACAATCGCATTCTGGAACGGAGAGAACGCTCTAACATCACGCACGTTTAAAAAAACTCACGCTGGTGCGACCGTTAGAGATATTTGGAACTCACGCATGAAAGGGTTAACTCAAGGAAAATTATATATTTTTTTACATTGTTTGCAAACTGATATGTGACACAAATGAATGCCAGAATATATAATAGGACCTATATAATAATGTCAGATGAAAGCCCATATAATTGTCAGAGACTCCAGAGACTGTTTTCTCTGCTGCGGTACCGGAGCACCAAGTCTAGGACCAAAAGGCTCGTCAACAGCTTCTACCCCCAAGCCCTAAGACTGCTAAACAATTCATAAAATCGCCACGGGACAATTTACATTGTCCCCCTCCCTTTTGTACACTGCTGCTACTCGCGGTTTGTTTGTTACCTATGCATAGTCACTTCGCCCCCACCTACATGTACAGATTACCTCAACTAGCCTGGGCCCCTGCACACTGACTCGGTACCGGTGCCCCCTGTATATAACCTCGTTATTCTTATTGTGTTACCTTTTATTATTACTTTTTATTATTACTTCGTAAATATTTTCTTCTTCTTGAAAAATCTATGTACAGCGTGTGCAAATGTAGAAAAGTAGGGAGGTAAAGGCAATAAATAGGCCATAGAGGCTAAATCATTTACATTTAACATTTACACTGGTGTGACAGATGTGCAGATGATGATGTGCAAATAGAGATACTGGGGTGCAAAAGAGCAAGAGGATAAATAACAAAATGGGGATGAGGTAGTTGGGTGTGCTATTTACAGATTGGCTGTGCACAGGTACAGTAAGCTGCTCTGACAGCTGATGCTTAAAGTTAGAGAGGGAGATATAAGACTCCAGCTTCAGTGATTTTTGCAATTCATTCCAATCATTGGCAGCAGAGAACTGGAAGGAAAGGCGGCTAAAGGAAGTGTTGGCTTTGGGGATGACCAGTGATATATACCTGCTGGAGTGCGTGCTATGGGTGGGTGTTGCTATGGTGACCAGTGAGCTGAGATATGGCGGGGCTTTACCTAGCAAAGACTTATAGATGACCTGGAGCCAGTGGGTTTGGCGACGAATATGTAGTGAGTGCCAGCCAATGAAAGCATACAGGTTACAGTGGTGGGTAGTACATGGGGCTTTGGTGACAAAACGGATTGCACTGTGATAGACTCCAACACTCTACTCAGCAAACTGGATGTAGGCTATTTTGTAAATAACATCGCAGAAGTCAAGGATTGGTAGGACAGTCAGTTTTACAAGGGTATGTTTGGCAGCATGAGTGAAGGAGACTTTGTTGCGAAATAGGAAGCCAATTCTAGATTCAATTTTGGATAGGAGATGCTTAATGTGAGTCTGGAAGGAGAGTTTACAGTCTAACCAGACACCTAGGTATTTGTAATTGTCCACATATTCTAATTCAGAACCGTCCAGAGTAGTGATGCAAGTTGGGCGGGCGGGTGCGGACAACAATTGGTTGAAGAGCATGCATTTAGTTTTACTAGCATTTAAAATCAGTTGGAGGCCACGGAATGACTATTGTATGGCATTGAATGAAGCTTGTTTGGAAGATAGTTAACAGTGTCCAAATAAGGGCCAGAAGTATGCAGAATGGTGTCGTCTGCATAAAGGTGGATTAGAGAATTACCAGCAGCAAGAGCGACATCATTGATATATACAGAGAAAAGAGTTGGCCCGGGAATTGAACGTCAACAAAACTAAGGAGATGATTGTGGACTTCAGGAAACAGCAGAGGGAGCACCCCCCTATCCACATCGATGGAACAGTAGTGGAGAGGGTAGCTAGTTTTAAGTTCCTCGGCATACACATCACAGACAAACTGAATTGGTCCACTCACACTGACAGCGTCGTGAAGAAGGCGCAGCAGCGCCTATTCAACCTCAGGAGGCTGAAGAAATTCGGCTTGTCACCAAAAGCACTCACAAACTTCTACAGATGCACAATCGAGAGCATCCTGGCGGGCTGTATCACCGCCTGGTACGGCAACTGCTCCGCCCTCAACCGTAAGGCTCTCCAGAGGGTAGTGAGGACTGCACAACGCATCACCGGGGGCAAACTACCTGCCCTCCAGGACACCTACACCACCCGTTGTTACAGGAAGGCCATAAAGATCATCAAGGACATCAACCACCCGAACCACTGCCTGTTCACCCCGCTATCATCCAGAAGGCGAGGTCAGTACAGGTGCATCAAAGCTGGGACCGAGAGACTGAAAAACAGCTTCTATCTCAAGGCCATCAGACTGTTAAACAGCCACCACTAACACTGAGTGGCTGCTGCCAACACACTGTCATTGACACTGACCCAACTCCAGCCATTTTAATAATGGGAATTGATGGGAAATGATGTAAATATATCACTAGCCACTTTAAACAATGCTACCTTATATAATGTTACTTACCCTACATTATTCATCTCATATGCATATGTATATACTGTACTCTACATCATCGACTGCATCCTTATGTAACACATGTATCACTAGCCACTTTAACTATGCCACTTTGTTTACTTTGTCTACACACTCATCTCATATGTATATACTGTACTCGATACCATCTACTGTATGCTGCTCTGTACCATCACTCATTCATATATCCTTATGTACATGTTCCTTATCCCCTTACACTGTGTATAAGACAGTAGTTTTGGAATTGTTAGTTAGATTACTTGTTGGTTATCACTGCATTGTCGGAACTAGAAGCACAAGCATTTCGCTACACTCGCATTAACATCTGCTAACCATGTGTATGTGACAAATAAAATTTGATTTGATTTGATTTGATTTGATCTGTGGCACCTCCATAGAGACTGCCAGAGGTCCGGACAACAGGCCATCCAATTTGACACACTGAACTCTATCAGAGAAGTAGTTTGTGAACCAGGTGAGGTAGTCATTTGAGAAACCAAGGCTATTGAGTCTGCCGATAAGAATGCAGTGATTGACAGAGTCGAAAGCCTTGGCCAAGTCGATGAAGACGGCTGCACAGTACTGGCTTTTATCGATGGTGGTTATGATATCATTTAGGACCTTGAGCGTGGCTGAGGTGCGCTCATGACCAGCTCGGAAACCAGATTGCATAGTGGAGAAGGTACGGTGGGATTCAAAATGGTCGGTGATCTGTTTGTTAACTTGGCTTTCGAAGATTTTACAAAGGCAGGGCAGGATGCATATAGGTCTATAACATTTTGGGTCTAGAGTGTCTCCCCCTTTGAAGAGGGGAATGACCGCGGCAGCTTTCCAATCTTTGGGGATTCCAGACAATACGAAGGAGAGGTTAAACAGGCTGGTAATAGGGGTTGCAACAATTTTGGCTGATAATTTTAGAAAGAGAGGGTCCAGATTGTCTAGATTTGTAGGGATCCAGATTTTGCAGCTCTTTCAGAACAGCAGCTGTCTGGATTTGGGTGAAGGAGAAGTGGGGGAGGCTTGGGCAATATGCTGCAGGGGGTGCTCAGCTGTTGGCCGGGGTAGGTAGGGTTAGCCAGGTGGAAAGCATGGCCAGCCGTAGAAAATTTATAGAAATAATAAATTATCGTAGATTTATTTCCTCAGTGCAGTAGGCAGCAGGGGGGATGAGCTCTTATTCTCCATGGACTTTACAGTGTCCCAAAACGTTTTGTAGTTAGTGCTACGGGATGCAAATTTCTGTTTAAAAAAGCTAGCCTTAGCTTTCCTAACTGACTGAGTAAATTGGTTCCTGACTTCCCTGAAACGTTGCATATCACAGGGGCTATTCGATGGTAATGGAGAATGCCACAAGATGTTTTTGGGCTGATCAAGGGCAGTCAAGTCTGTGGTGAACCAAGGGCTATATCTGTTCTTAGTTCTACAATTTTTAAGATGGCGAGGAAACACTTTTGAAGGGCAATCATGCATCCTCTACTGACAGGATGAGGTCAATATCCTTCAGGGATACCCGGGCCAGGTCGATTAGAAAGGTCTGCTCGTTGAAGTGTTTTAGGGAGCGTTTGACAGTGATGAGGGGTGGTCGTTTGACCACGGACCCATCACGCACGCAGGCAATGAGGCAATGATCACTGATATCCTGGTAGAAGACAGCAGAGGTGTATTTAGAGGGCAAGTTGGTAAGGATGATATCTAAGAGGTGTGAGATTCCAACCCACATGTCTGGTTTGGAACCAGAATGGATATGAACGCAAGTAGGAGCAAGTTGGGTGGAGAGTGGAGTATACATTTAAGGAATATTTCACTCCCAACAGTAAAGCTAGCTACATATTCAGACATCAGACGTAGCTTGCACAGAACATTTTGGTAACTTTCTACTACATTGTATTAGGTTGCAAAATGTTACTAATTGGTAACATTGTCTCAATGTTGTAGTTTTGGGAAAACCAAATGATACAATTAACCAAAGTAGAAATTACAGTTTAGAATGTTCCTCACAAAACATTTTCAAATGGCTGTTTTTGAAACCTTTTCCAACATTCTAAATGGTTGTGGGTACATACCAACTGGCACAAAATGATAAAGAAGACAAAAAAATGGCTGTCCAGCAAGCAAACCATTTTAATTGAAAAATAATATTTTGTCAATTTGAAGAAATATGTTTGACAGCTTGTTTTATTACTTTGGAATGCACTTTTATTATGCAGACCTGCTAGCTAACTAACTAAACTGTCATTAGCAAGCACAGTGAAATATAGAACTGCGTATTGACTTTGTTTCAGGGGCTATGGATCAGAGAGAGGACCATACCAAATATCTCAAAGTTCAATGTACAATGATTTCACCCAGTACATTTTGTTGACCCATATTCATCATTTTTATTCTTAATTCAATAGTATCAATGCAACCTGGGACATTGCAAAATGTTTTGAAACGTTTATAGGTAGCCTACACACACAAAACAAAACTTTTCAGAATGTCTTCACAACCTTACAGCAACCAGCTGGGCTAATGTCCAGATGTGTCCATTTCCCACACCATCTGTTGTGTGGTTCCATCAAGCTATGCTTCAACTGTCACTGAAACTTTAGGGAGTGACTGTGTTCTTTACTATCTGTAACTTGACTGACGGGAGGGAGGGATTGTGGGGAACGAGAGTGAGTGAGGAAGGGTTGGAGGGTGGGACGATGGAAAGGTAAGGATACGTGTGGAAGGGAACGTCTTATCAGACTCGTTCTTCCACAGAGCTGGGCCGCTTGAACGATGATTGCTGTTGGTGAAAGAAGACATTTGTGTGTAAATTCGGAAGCGTAGAACACACATAACAAAAAAATCTGAACTAAAATATAGCCGTTCAGACCCTTTGTTTGGGCAAACCTAAATGAGTTCCTGACTAAAATGACTTAACAAATCACATAATAAATGTCATGGACTCATTCAATGTCTGATTTGTTATTGTTACCCATCTACCAATCACTTCCCATTTTTTATTAAGCTTTTGAAATTCTCCCTGGTCTTTGTAGTTGTATATGTGTTGAAATTCATTACTTGGCTGAAATACCTAATTGCTGTTGTATATATGGGGGACAGAGAAATGGTTAGACATGAAAAAAAACCGATGATTTCACACCGAATATCTCTTTAAGCATGCTTTAAGTATGCTGTGGATTATGTATTAAACCACTCGGACACATCAAATATAGAGTTGACCGTCTGAACTGAGCTGCAGGACAGGAATGAAACTGCTCAGGGATGTTGCTATGAGGCCAATGGTGACTTTAAAACAGCTACAGAGTTCAAGTTCAGTGATGGGAGAGAACTGAGGATGGATCAACAACATTCTAGTGACTCCACAATAATGAGTGAAAAGAGGAATACAAATATACAGAATAACATTTTTCCAAAACATGCACCTTGTTTGCAACAATTCACTAAAGTAATACTGAGAAAAAGACAAAAACGGCAAAGGAATACACTTTTTTGGCCTGAATGCAAATCCAACACAACACTAGAGTTACTGCCTCCTTATTTTCAAGGATGATGGTAGATGCATCATGGTATGGGTTTGCTTGTCATCTGCAAATATGACAAGCAGGATAAAAAATAAACTGAATGAAGCTAAGCAGAGGAAAAATCTTAGAGGAAAACCTGCTTCAGTCTGCTTTCCAACAGAGAATGAGAGAGGAATTCAAATTTCAGCAGGACGATAACCTAAAACACAACTCCAAATCTACTCTGGAGTTGCTTACCAAGAAGACAATTAATGCTCCTGAGTGGCCAAGTAACAGTTTTGACTTAAATTTGCTTGACAAAGCTTTGGCAAAACTTGAAAATAGCTGTAAGCATGATCCCCAACATCTTGAAACAGCTTTTGAGAAATTTTGAGAAAAATCATGGGCAATGTTGGACAATCCCGGTGTGCAAAGCTCTTATAGACTTACCCAAGTAGACACAGCTGAAATTGAAGCCAAAGGTGTTTCCAACATGTGTTGACTCAGGGCGAAAATACTTATGAATACTTATGAAACAACTATATTTTAGTTATTTAATTTTTTAAAACTTATTTTGTTGTTGTTGTACATTTTTCTTCCTCTTTGACATTACGGAGTATTTTGTGTAGATTGTTGACAAAAATGACTACTAAATACATCTTAATCCCACTTTGTAACACAAAAGAAAATGTGAAGAAATCCAAGGGGTCTGAATACTTTTGCAAGGCACTGTATTTACATTTGACATTTTTGTCAGCACACCCTCTTATCTAGAGCGACTACACTTAGTGCATTTATCTTAAGATGGTTTGTGAGAGTCAACCACATATCACAGTTTAGCAAGTACATTTTTCCTCAAAGTAGTTATCAACAAAGTCCGTGCAAGTAGGAAAAGACAAGTGTTAGTACAAAGAAGGCAAGGATGTTGTTGTTTTGTATTTACTGTTATTGACTTATAGGAACTGTAACTCAGTAAAGTCTTTGAAAATGTTGCATGTTGCGTTTATATTTTTGTTCAGTATAATTGTCCAGGATTTACGTTTACTATGCTACACTACATATACAAAAGTATGTAAACACTCCTTCAAATGAGTGTATTCGGCTATTTCAGCCACACCCTTTGCAATCTCAATAGACAAAGATTGGCAGTAGAATGGCCTAACCAAAGAGCTCAGTAACTTTCAACGTGGCACCGTCATAATATGCCACCTTTCCAACAAGTCAATTCGGAAAATGTCTGCCATGCTAAAGCTGCTCGGGTCAACTCTGAGTGTTGTTATTGGGAAGTGGAAACGTCTAGGAGCAACAACGGCTCAGCATCGAAGTGGTAAGCCACACAAGCTCACAGAATTGGCCCGCAGAGTTCTGAAGCACATACAGTGTAAAAATTGAGTGGTGTAACGCCTGCCGCCATTGGACTCTGGAGCAGTGGAAACGTGTTCTCTGGACTGATGAATCACACTTCACCATCTGGCAAGCCAACAGAAGAATCTGGGTTTGGCGGATGCCAGGAGGACGCTACACGCCCCAATGCATAGCACCAACTGTAAAATTAGCTGGAGGGGGAATAGTTGTCTGCGGCTGTTTTTCATGGTATAGGCTAGGCCCCTTAGTTCCAGTGAAGGGACATTTTAATGCTACAGTATTCAATGACTTTGTAGATGATTCTGGGCTTCCAACTTTGTGGCAGTTTGGGGAAGGCCCTTTCCTGTTTCAGCATGACAATCCTGGGCTCCCGAGTGGTGCGGTCCATACGGAAATGGTTGTCGAGACTGGTGTGGAAGAACTTGACTGGCCTGCACAGAGCCCTGACCTCAACCCCATCTAACAACTTTGGGATGAACTGGAATGCCGACTGTGTGCCAGGCCTAATCACCCAACATCAGTGTCCAACTTCACTAATGCTCTTGTGGCTGAATGGAAGCAAGTCCCATAAGCAATGTTCCAATATCTAGTGGAAAACCTCCCCAGAGGAGTGGATGCTGTTATAGCAGCAAAGGGGGACCAACTCCCTAGTAATGCCCATGATTTTGGAATGAGATGTTCGACGAGCAGGTGTCCACAAACATTTGGTCATGTAGTGTATATCTATCCTTGAGTCAGTAAATCATCATCTCCTGGAGGTGTCGCTCAAGAACCAAAGATTATCTTCAAGCCCGTGTCGTTTCCATCTGAGTGCATCCTCTCTCCATCTCAGTACTAGTGTGTGTGTGTCTCAGTGTGTGTGTTGTCACTCTCCTCCAACCTGCTCCCCGCTCAGCATGGCCAGATTTACGCAAAGTGAAAGCAGAAGGGATCAGCAGCAGCATCATCCCCAGCCGACTCATCCCGCCCCCGTCAACCTGCTTCTACAGCAGCCGCTCCTACTTATCCCTCATCAGAATCAGCTCGCGCACATCCCGGTTCCGAAACCCATGAACGGACCAGAAACTGTCTGCATGCACACGGACTGCGGCGCCATGAAAGACCAGGACGCCATCAAGCTCTTCATTGGACAGATTCCGCGGAACCTCGAGGAAAAAGACCTCAAACCTCTCTTTGAACAGTTTGGGAAAATCCACGAACTGTCTGTTCTGAAGGACCGATACACAGGCATGCATAAAGGTAGCGTTTTATGTCGGGTCTGCGCCTCCTCTTAGGCTACAGTTGGTCGTTACATTGTAATTACTGTAATTATGATCTGTATGAAACGCAATAGTCATTCCATGTTTGTACCTTTTTTGTGATAGATAGTCTCTCATCATCTATTCTCTCTTGTGATGTCTGTTCTAGCTGTAGTGTGTTAGCCTAGGTACCTTGTAGGCTCCTACTAAAAACCCCATGTGACTTGTGGGATATTCGGTAAATATCAGGTACATTTATTTTGCTATAAGGGCTACTGTACCATCCCAACTCTTTTTTTCTTGCCCTAATTATTACACACCTATCTTAACCGTTTTGCGCCAGGTGCGCGCAAAGCCTACAGTTTATCCTCTCGCCATCCTAGTGTGTCGTGATGCAAACAAACATTTAGAATATCTGGCAAAAAATCAAAAGGATCTCAATGTTTATTGTCGAAATGTTATGTATTTTTTTATCAACGCTCATGTCTTTGCATCACATTGGCAAGCTCTACATACATGATCAACAGGATTAGGCTATGTGTCCTTCATGTGTGTGTGTGTGTGTGTGTGTGTGTGTGTGTGTGTGTGTGTGTGTGTGTGTGTGTGTGTGTGTGTGTGTGTGTGTGTGTGTGTGTGTGTGTGTGTGTGTGTGTGTGTGTGTGTGTGTGTGTGTGCGTGTGCGTGTGTGTGTGTGTGTGTATATCAGTGTGTGCGAGTGAGCAAGCATGTGTGTGTGTGTGTGTGTGTGTGAGACAGAGACAGAGACAGAGAGAGAGTGTTTGAAAGCAAGGGTGCATAGTTAAATAAAGGTTAAATTAAATTAAATTAAAAAGTGTGTGTGTGACTAACCCTTGTTGATCTGTTTTGATTGACAGGTTGTGCGTTTCTCACCTACTGTGCCCGGGATTCTGCCATCAAAGCCCAGAATGCATTGCATGAGCAGAAAACCCTACCTGGGGTGAGTACTCCGCCGCCTACATACTGCCAGGGTTTTGTACAGAATGAAAGATGGTATAAAAGCTTTTTCCCAAAGACATCTGGGGAAGAGTTGCCAATTCCTTTAGGATTGGGGAGAATGAGAGAGAGGAGAGTGAGAGAGAGACAGAAAGGAGTGAGGGAGAGGGGGGAGTGAAAGAGAGAAAGAGAAGGTACTGTACAAACAGCAGTAAACAGAGCCATGTAGATAGCTTGAGACTGTTCACTCTGTGAGCCATGCATGAGCAGGAATAGCAGGGGCAGGAATGGCAGAGAGAGAGAGAGAGAGAGAGAGAGAGAGAGAGAGAGAGAGAGAGAGAGAGAGAGAGAGAGAGAGAGAGAGAGAGAGAGAGACAGAACGCGAGAGAAGGGAAACTGAAGAGTGAGGCAGATAGAGACAGAAAGAGAGAGAAAGCAGATGAGAAAGAAATATCTGAAAGGAGAGGCAGAAAGGAAAGAGAGAGGGAGTGAGATGAAAAGGAGGGATATGGGTGTGCGCGTTTGTGTGTGTGCGTGTGCGTGTGTGTGTGTTTTATTTGTTTGTCTAGATTCATTGTAGGTCAATGCCAAGTGGCAGCAGTGTAGAGAGCAGCATTCCGTTACATAAAATAATCGAATTCTGCTCCTCTTCTTTCCAGCCCACTACACATACAGAGAGAGAGAGAGAGAGAGAGAGAGAGTGTGTGTGTTTGGAGACTATGGAGCGATTTCAGAGCCAATAGAATTGCATTTGAATTCCAAAATGTTGAATTTGCATTAGGACCTAGAATTTGTATTTAATATTTTAACATGTGTAATGCACATATTGAACTACTAATTCATAAATTGAACTTGTATTTCATGTTTTGAAACTGTGTTGAATTGATATTACATTCAGTTTAACAATTCAATATCAATTGAATTAAATATTCAAAGTCAACATTTATATATTCATTTTCAATATGGTAGATATTGCATTCATGTCTGTGTATCACGTTTAAAAACCTTAATTTCAAGTTGACCAAATCCAAAGTTTTGGATATTCAACTTCTCATATGAATTCAGATTCAGTTTTCAATTTCAGTTCTCTAAATTCAGATTCAAAACCGGAGACAACATCAGATGGTGGTACATTGCCAGCCAGGGAAAGTAGAGGAGAACAGATAGAATCAAACACTCACTGTGGTAAACAGAAGCATCTAGCAGTTTCTAAAGCCAATGTGACATATTGAATATATGTTCTTCCTTATTTGGCTCTAGCATTTGAACCATGTTGGGTATAAGTTATTATTCAAGAAAGCTTCTCTGCAACATGGACTTGTCTTCGGTTCCCCTAATATTTCACAGGCCAGGCAGGACATGTTAGATGGGGGTGTCACAAAAAAACAAAAGGAATTTGGCCTCTATAAGGTTTGACCCAGGTCTCCTGCATGTCACAAGACTGTGTTAGCCTACTTAGACAAAGCATAGGGATAAGTTCAGGTAAAGGACGACACAATGTCACCCCCCCCCCCCAAACTCACTTCACAGCGACCCCAGTGGTTGAACAAGCGCAACGTCAGATCTCAGTCCAGTGGCACCGTTGCAAAGGATGTCACGCTGCCCGCTTAGCGAGTACCGCTTCCCCCTGATTCAGCTCATTTGGAGACTAGAACTCGGGATTTCTCCCTCAAAAACACACGTGACCACACTCCTGAAGCATTCCAACCCCGCGTGCTATTAAAAAAGGCCTTCTTCAATTGCGGGGCGACACATCAGGCTGAGGAGTGAGTTTTACACCATCCCCATCTGCTACACTAATACAAGTCTTCAAGCTCCTGCAAGGTTACTCATCAGAAGAGCGTGGTTCGGTGAGCCATCCTTATGTGATGAGGAACCTGAAGATCTGTTCCTTGGACAGGTCTTAGTTTTATGGTAAACGGGTTTGTTTCAAGTGTCCAGGTGTTGTGATACCGATGGTTTCTCTGGACTGATGGCTTCTACAGTGCGGTTGTGGCTAGATGGATTATAGCTCCATGTAGTTGTCACGTCAGGGACAGCATTTCAGCTAAGCCTAACCCTTTTCCTAACCTTAACATAATTCTCCTAACCTGCTATGTTAATTCTCCTAACCTGATGTGTTAGTTATCCTAATCTGCTACCTTAGTTTCGCCTAACCTGCTGGTTTAGTTCTGCTAACCTGCTGCATTAGTTCTCCTAATCTGCTGCATTAGTTCTCCTAACCTGCTGCATTAGTTCTCCTAACCTGCTGCGTTAGTTCTCCTAACCTGCTGCGTTAGTTCTCCTAACCTGCTGCGTTAGTTCTCCTAACCTGCTGCATTAGTTCTCCTAACCTGCTGCGTTAGTTCTCCTAACCTGCTGCGTTAGTTCTCCTAACCTGCTGCGTTAGTTCTCCTAACCTGCTGCGTTACTTCTCCTAACCTGCTGCGTTAGTTCTCCTAACCTGCTGCGTTAGTTCTCCTAACCTGCTGCATTAGTTCTCCTAACCTGCTGCATTAGTTCTCCTAACTTGCTGCGTTACTTCTCCTAACCTGCTGCGTTAGTTCTCCTAACCTGCTGCGTTAGTTCTCCTAACCTGCTGCATTAGTTCTTCTAACCTGCTGCATTAGTTCTTCTAACCTGCTACGTAAAGTCACTTCTGTAAAAGCCATCAATTCCAAGAAACAGTCAGTATCTAAACACTGGCAAGGGTTTAGTCATTCTAAGCGTAACGTGACTGACTGAATTTGAAAAAAGTTGTCATTTAGCAGACACTATTATCCAGATCAGCTAGGGTTAAGTGCCTTGCTCAAGGACGCAAAAACTGATTTTCACCTAGTCGAACCAGCGACTTTTCAATTACTGGTCCAACACTCTTAACCGCTAGTCTACCTTCCGCCCCTATGTTAGCTAGCTGAACTAAAGCCTAGGCATTGGTCCTCTGACTTGGATAAATATTTTCAAGGAGGTCAAATGGGGGTAAAGTGTAACACAAGTCGTTTGGTGACCACGCTCGCGTGACGAGTAACTTGTCTGAGACCTGAAAAGTTGCATTGTCTGGCACACAGGAGACCTGGGTTAGAACCCTAACAGTCAAACTAATACGTCTTCAGGTCTCAGGCAAGGTTGCTCATCACATGCATGGATCCTAAACCACCTCTGTTGCACTTAAATGGGAAAATATATTCAGCATGCCGCCACATTGGATTCAGAAACCGCCATAAGCTTCTGTTTAGAGAGTTTGATTCTCTCTGTTCTCAAGATTTTTTTGATTTTTTTCTCTGGTTTTGAATTTCAATTTAGAGAAATTAATTTGAAAACTGAATCTGAATGCATCTGAGAAGTTGAATACAGAATATAAACTTTGATGAACTTGAAATTATAGTTTGTAAACTTGATACACGGACAATGATTGCAATATATACCATATCGAAACTGAATATACAAATATTGAATTTTAAATTCAATTCAAATTTTAAAACTGAATGTAATATGCATTCAATTCAGTTTCATATTATGAAATACAAGTTTTTATTTATGAATTAAGTGATACAAATTTAAAAAATATAATGTTCAAATTCTGTATCCTAATACAAATTATAAATGAAAGAATTCAAATACACTGAAATCGATCCATAGTGAGAGAGAGCGAAGGAGGGAGAGGGAGGTGGAGAAGCAAAGGAAGGACACAGAGAGACAGCGCACTCTGTTGCTGAATCCTTATTCACCACTTCCCCTTGCCCTTCCGCCCTCCGTTTGCCTTCACACACGCCTCTGCCAGTTGCACAAGTGTCCCAAAGCACAGGGAGTGAAAATTATTGAGGGTGTTGGGGCTAATTAGACCCTCAGATAGCCACTTCGACTGAGCCAGCAAGGCATCAGGCTTTAGGGCGAAGTGCTATCCCGACACGCACTGCGATATGTTAGGAGTTTGCTCCATTTTATACACAAGAATGGAGGTGTGCCTTGTTATATTCACGTGCATTTATTTATGTCCGATTTCGAGGCTTGACACATGTAACAGATATAACATCCCCCAAATGAAATGTTTAACTGTGACTATATATGGTAAAACTACAGCGGGGATTTGTTCATTTGAATTTCATGCTTGTTTTATTATTTAAAAAGTGAATCTTACAAGTCAGGAGTGTGTCCCGAAGTTGATGGGTTTCTTGGTCCCATTTCCCCTCTCTGTAAGTCACCCTCGGAGGTTCGTCAGAAACACTTGACAATGGAAGGCACTCAGAGCGAGTTGGTAGGGACAAGGTGGTGATTTGGGATCCACAGACTCACTCACTCACTGAGTTTCAGACACATAGCCGACATACAAGATGGGAAGTTCGAATGTGTCGAA
Source organism: Oncorhynchus gorbuscha (assembly GCF_021184085.1). Taxonomy (NCBI): domain Eukaryota; kingdom Metazoa; phylum Chordata; class Actinopteri; order Salmoniformes; family Salmonidae; genus Oncorhynchus; species Oncorhynchus gorbuscha. The sequence continues at coordinate 35,198,986 of NC_060180.1, read as the reverse complement.
TAAAATACTATAACAGGGCCAACCCCCCAAAGCAGTGTGAAATGGAAAATAACAGCTTGCTCTTCTCATGCCCGCTAACCCATATTAATGCCACTCTCCTCTCTCCCTGTCACTCTCTCTTTCCCCTATCTCTCACTCTGTCTCTTCCTCTCTCTTTCTGTCTTACTAAATCTTTCTCTCCCTGTCTCTCTCACTCTCGTTCTCTTTCTCATAGTCTCTATCCCTCCCTCTAATGGTTTATCTAGTTATTTCTCACCCCACTCTTTCTTTTGAATCCTAGCTCTCTCTTTCGTGTGTGTTTGTGTGTGTGTGTGTGTGTGTGTGTGTGTGTGTGTGTGTGTGTGTGTGTGTGTGTGTGTGTGTGTGTGTGTGTGTGTGTGTGTGTGTGTGTGTGTGTGTGTGTGTGTGTGTGTGTGTGTGTGTGTGTGTGTGTGTGTGTGTGTGTGTGTGTGTGTGTGTGTGTGTGTGTGTGTGCGTGTGCACGCGTGTGTGTGTGTGTGTGTATGTGTGTGTGTGTGTGTGTGTGTGTGCGCAGAGGAGGTTTTCACTCGTCTCTAATTGCCGTTTCCCTTCCTCTCACATCCCTCTCTTTCTTTCTCACCCTTCTCTCCTTTTACTGGAGGAGTGACAGCTTCATCAGAAATAATTGGCTGCTTGCACTGTGCAGCTGCATGTCTCTCTGCATGTCTCTCCCTCTCCCCCTCCCCTCTCTCTCTTATCCCTCACTTCTGATCTATTATTCATCTGCGATGTTGTAATGCAAAATTAATTAGGCTTAATAATAGATTTGGTGGGGTGTAGGTTAGACAGACAGACTGCCATTAAAACAAGTGTTTAGTGTGACGATTGACGTCCATGTTTAGCCAATGAAAAGGCGTGGGGAAGTTTTTTTTAAATATATTTTTATTTTATGGCATAGATAGACTAGGGGAGGTATAATAACAAATAGCCTTCGCAAAACAGCGGATAAAGTTTTGAAATGAAGATTAACACAGGCGCATGCACAGACACACAAACATACATGCAGTACACACAGATTCCTTTGAACAATGTGCCACCAGAAATTCTATGTCTGTGTCTTAGTGAATGCTTGTGTATTGTTGATACATTGTTCACAATCTATTATGCGCTTGGCCGTGACATTTCTGCCTCACATTGATGGATTCACGACCTGAGCCAGGCCACTAGGCTATAGTAGAGCCCCATGAGCGGCACCATTGTGGTTTACGCTCCCCTTGCGACTTGTGCTCTCATTAATCCAGTGCACAGAAACCGATTAGATAGTGTTGTTCCACATGGTGATCCTCACTGTGACGGAATCATTCTCAAAAGACACAGGTGATGACACAGGGATATGCTGTGTGTGTGTGTGTGTGTGTGTGTGTGTGTGTGTGTGTGTGTGTGTGTGTGTGTGTGTGTGTGTGTGTGTGTGTGTGTGTGTGTGTGTGTGTGTGTGTGTGTGTGTGTGTGTGTGTGTGTGTGTGTGTGTGTGTGTGTGTGTGTGTGTGTGCGTGTTCTACCTCAGAATCCCTCTGTTACTCTGTGCATTTACAGCACAGTAAACTCATGATAAGTGCACAACATTGTATATGTACAGTACCAGTCAAAAGTTTGGGCACACCTACTCATTCAAGGGTTTTTCTTTATGCTTACTATTTTCTACATTGTAGAATAATAGTGAAGATATCAAAAGTGTGTGTGTGTGTGTGTGTGTGTGTGTGTGTGTGTGTGTGTGTGTGTGTGTGTGTGTGTGTGTGTGTGTGTGTGTGTGTGTGTGTGTGTGTGTGTGTGTGTGTGTGTGTGTGTGTGTGTGTGCGTGTGCGTGCGTGTGCGTGTGCGTGTGCGTGTTCTACCTCAGAATCCCTCTGTTACTCTGTGCATTTACAGCACAGTAAACTCATGATAAGTGCACAACATTGTATATGTACAGTACCAGTCAAAAGTTTGGGCACACCTACTCATTCAAGGGTTTTTCTTTATGCTTACTATTTTCTACATTGTAGAATAATAGTGAAGATATCAAAACTATGTGTGTGTGTGTGTGTGTGTGTGTGTGTGTGTGTGTGTGTGTGTGTGTGTGTGTGTGTGTGTGTGTGTGTGTGTGTGTGTGTGTGTGTGTGTGTGTGTGTGTGTGTGTGTGTGTGTGTGTGTGTGTGTGTGTGTGTGTGTCCCTCAGGTTGATGACCATGACCTTCTCTGTCACTGCTGAGTCTCTCATTATCTCACATGTTTGGCCCTCCTCTCTGTTTCTCTCTTACTCTTTCTCTCTGTCACTCCCCTATGCCTCTCTTTCTCATCCTTCTTTCTCCCTCTGACCATGTCCAACTGCAGTATATGTCTGTCTACACTGCCTGTCTTCGTTGGTTTTAATTGCTACAGTGCTTTGCTGAGATGCAACACATTATTCATCTCGTCCATGTTTCCTAGTAGAGAGAGGTGCCTGCCAAGAACACATGAATACGTCATAGTAGGACACACTTACACACGGGCATGTTTAGTCTTTCTCAGAGAGCCTGTGTATTAATGTGCTCTATATTTTTCTGTGAGAGCGTTTTATCTCGCTAGGAGAACACTCCCCGAAGTCCGGCAGCAGCAGAACCTTCGGAGGAAGAGTCAGCCCACATCTATTATTTAACAAAGTTAAACCAGAAGTATTAAGACCCCAGAGGGCTTTAGATCAGCATCACAACAACTGTGTTTGCAATAGGCTGCTCACAGTTAAACAAACTGCTAATACATGCAGCCTGAGATGCAGAAATATGTTCAATTCCAGGTTTCTTTACATGCATTGGTTCCCCATTGGTTTTAGTTCCCCTTTTTGGGAGTCAACACATAGAAGACAATACAAAGTGTGTGTATGTGCGTTCATGTGTGTGTTCGTGTGTATGTTCATGTGTGTGTTCGTGTGTATGTTCATGTGTGTGTTCGTGTGTATGTTCATGTGTGTGTTCGTGTGTATGTTCATGTGTGTGCCGTAACCTGAGGCTCGTTGGTATCTAAGGGCTGTGCTGTGTGTCTGTACGGTGTAATGTGTGTGGTGCGTGTGTGTCGACCAGTCGAGGCTGCCGAGGGGAGGACGGCTCATAATAATGGCTGGAACGGGGTAAATGGAATGTGTTTGATGCATTTGATATCATTCCACCTATAACACGCTAGCCATTACCATGAGCCCGTCCTCACCAATGAAGGTGCCACCAAACTCTTGTGGTGTCTGTATGTACGGTTTTACAACCACTGTTTCCATTTGTAGGGCTGTATAAAATCCCGGTCGGAATCACTGAATCTAGACATTAAGACAGAATTCATTTTGTTTTTATTGAACTTAGTAGGAAATCAACTAAAAGTATTGAACTTGCATGAATTTGACCTGGCAGAATGATATCATGATTATTTGCATCAATCCAGCGGCAATTTGTTTTGCAAACTCTGCAACCACATGAGCGCTACAGAAGCATAGCTAACCAAACAACGGTCTCTGGCTGGTGCACACCCCAAAATCTACATTTCCTGTTTTTTCCCAGTCCTCAAAAGTTGTGCTGTGTTATAGAAGGGTGGAGTGGTAGTGTGCTGTGTTATAGAATGGTGTAGTGGTAGTGTGCTGTGTTATGGAAGGGTGGAGTGGTAGTGTGCTGTGTTACGGAAGGGTGGAGTGGTAGTGTGCTGTGTTATAGAAGGGTGGAGTGGTAGTGTGCTGTGTTATAGAAGGGTGGAGTGGTAGTGTGCTGTGTTATAGAAGGGTGGAGTGGTACTGTGCTGTGTTATAGAAGGGTGGAGTGGTAGTGTGCTGTGTTATAGAAGGGTGGAGTAGTAGTGTGCTGTGTTATAGAAGGGTGGAGTGGTAGTGTGCTGTGTTATAGAAGGGTGGAGTGGTAGTGTGCTGTGTTATAGAAGGGTGGAGTGGTAGTGTGCTGTGTTATAGAAGGGTGGAGTAGTAGTGTGCTGTGTTATAGAAGGGTGGAGTGGTAGTGTGCTGTGTTATAGAAGGGTGGAGTGGTAGTGTGCTGTGTTATAGAAGGGTGGAGTGGTAGTGTGCTGTGTTATAGAAGGGTGGAGTGGTAGTGTGCTGTGTTATAGAAGTGTGGAGTAGTAGTGTGCTGTGTTATAGAAGGGTGGAGTGGTAGTGTGCTGTGTTATGGAAGGGTGGAGTGGTAGTGAGCTGTGTTATGAAAGGGTGGCGTGGTAGTGTGCTGTGTTATAGAAGGGTGGAGTGGTAGTGTGCTGTGTTATAGAAGGGTGGAGTGGTAGTGTGCTGTGTTATAGAAGGGTGGAGTGGTAGTGTGCTGTGTTATAGAAGGGTGGAGTGGTAGTGTGCTGTGTTATGGAAGGGTGGAGTGGTAGTGTGCTGTGTTATGGAAGGGTGGAGTGGTAGTGTGCTGTGTTATAGAAGGGTGGAGTGGTAGTGTGCTGTGTTATGGAAGGGTGGAGTGGTAGTGTGCTGTGTTATAGAAGGGTGGAGTGGTAGTGTGCTGTGTTATGGAAGGGTGGAGTGGTAGTGTGCTGTGTTATAGAAGGGTGGAGTGGTAGTGTGCTGTGTTATAGAAGGGTGGAGTGGTAGTGTGCTGTGTTATAGAAGGGTGGAGTGGTAGTGTGCTGTGTTATAGAAGGGTGGAGTGGTAGTGTGCTGTGTTATAGAAGGGTGGAGTGGTAGTGTGCTGTGTTATGGAAGGGTGGAGTGGTAGTGTGCTGTGTTATAGAAGGGTGGAGTGGTAGTGTGCTGTATTATGGAAGGGTGGAGTGGTAGTGTGCTGTGTTATAGAAGGGTGGAGTGGTAGTGTGCTGTGTTATGGAAGGGTGGAGTGGTAGTCAAATCAAATCAAAGTGTATTTGTCATGTGCGCCAAATACAACAGGTGTACAGTGAAATGCTTACTTACAGGCTCTAACCAACAGTGCAAAAAAGGTTTTAGGTGAACAATAGGTAGGTAAAGAAATAAAACAACAGTAAAAAGACAGGCTATATACAGTAGCGAGTCTATAAAAGTAGATATGTAGATATGGTTAAAGTAACCGTTTAGTGTGCTGTGTTATGGAAGGGTGGAGGGGTAGTGTGCTGTGTTATGGAAGGGTGGAAGGTAGTGTGCTGTGTTATGGAAGGGTGGAGGGGTAGTGTGCTGTGTTATGGAAGGGTGGAGGGGTAGTGTGCTGTGTTATGAAAGGGTGGAGGGGTAGTGTGCTGTGTTATGGAAGGGTGGAGGGGTAGTGTGCTGTGTTATGGAAGGGTGGAGGGTAGTGTGCTGTGTTATGGAAGGGTGGAGGGGTGGAGTGGTAGTGTACTGTGTTATAGAAGGGTGGAGTAGTAGTGTGCTGTGTTATGGAAGGGTGGAGGGGTAGTGTGCTGTGTTATGGAAGGGTGGAGGGGTGGAGTGGTAGTGTGCTGTGTTATGGAAGGGTGGAGTGGTAGTGTGCTGTGTAATGGAAGGTTGGAGTGGTAGTGTGCTGTGTTATAGAAGGGTGGAGTGGTAGTGTGCTGTGTTATAGAAGGGTGGAGTGGTAGTGTGCT